>NC_056741.1:1482160039-1482352539 GCF_019279795.1 Protopterus annectens | reverse complement strand
CTAAAAGATGCCTATATAACTCACTTACCGAGCAAGGCAAATGCAGATGAGTGGATGCTCTTGCTAAGTCCAAGACAAAACACAAAAATGCAACATCTCTCTCTGAAAGAGTTCTCAAATCAATATCAAACACCACTGCTGGGTCAGCCTGGATGACATCACTCCTTGTCACCTGCCTTCAGTTCTCAGGCTAACAGAAACTAACATCTCTGTGTTAAAAA
Source organism: Protopterus annectens (assembly GCF_019279795.1). NCBI lineage: Eukaryota > Metazoa > Chordata > Ceratodontiformes > Protopteridae > Protopterus > Protopterus annectens. The sequence goes on along the minus strand of NC_056741.1, from coordinate 1,482,352,318 downwards.
TACATATCTCTCAGATGTGCAGCTGATAGGAAGTCATAAAGCAATACAACAGTTTACATTTTATACCTAGTAATTACCTTTCTCCAACATAATAGAAAGAAACGTCTAGACCTAGACATCCTGTATCCTTGCTGTATTAACTAACTTTTATACCACATCGTAAAGCATTTAATTTCAACTTATTTTCTTGACATTTTGTAAGTTAATCTTCTATGTTCCAGCAAGGTATGATGTGGTTACATTCTTGAAGCTCAGTACATCACATAGTTTTGTATAAATCATATCAATATTCAAAAATTACAGATTTATTTACAAAATTCCAGATAGCTGGGCTGGCAGTGTTACAACCCCTCCCCCCGAAGACTCAAGCTATTTTTTCAAGTGACCCTTGAGAAACATTCCTGGAGAGGGTTGAGCCTATCTGGGAATACCTTACCTAACTCCCTGCCTTGAGAGTCCTTTGGCACTGGCATTGCTAACCCCACTGCTGTGCTGCACTGTCTATCATATACTTGCATCCTTAGGCTCCACCTTAGTAACTTGACATTTTGCTGGCTGGCTTGATGTAGCCATGTTAAGGGATTGTGGTCTGTAACTACAGTGAATTTCATTCCATACAGATAAGGATGAGGTTTCTGCAGTGCCCACACTATGGCTAGGCATTCCCTTTCTACAGCTGCATAACATTCCTCCGTGGGTTGGAGCCTATGACTGAGATATACCACTTGGTGCTCTTCTCCCTCTTAGGAAACCTGGCTAAGTACAGCTCCCACCCCATGGTTTGAAGCATCCACCTGCACAACAAATTCTTTGCTGTAATCTGGACTGGCTAACATCGGGGGTTCTCCCAAAGCTCTTTTAAGCTTCTGTATGCCTGCCCACATGCTGGAGTCCACACTACCTCATGTGGCTTGTTTTTCCTTGTTAGGTCTGTGAAAGGAACAGTTATGGTATTATAACTGTCTATGAACGTAATGTAGTACCTTGCTATCCCTATGAATGCCCTCACCTGCTTTTTGGCAACAGGGGCAGGCCATGCCAGAATGGCTTCCACTTTGGCAGGTTCTGGTCTGATCTTACCACTCCCCACTGTATGTTCCAGACAAGAGACCTATGCCACAACCACCTGACATTTTCTGGGCTTAATGGTCAGCCCTGCTCTCTGTAATGTGACCAGCACCTCCATGGCATGCTGAAAGTGTTCTTGCCAGGAATGGCTGTAGATGGCAATATCATCTAGGTAAGCAAGGGCAAAATCTCAGGCTCCTGCTATGATATGATCAACCAGCCTCTGGAAAGTTGGTGGTGCATTTATCATCCCAAAGTGCATCTTTGTGAACTCATATAAGCCAAAAGGAATCTCAAAGGCTGACCTCTCTCTAGCACTGGGAGTCAAGGACATCTGCCAGTAGCCCTTGGTAAGATCAGTAGTGGTAAGTTACTTAGCCCCACCCAGCTGTTCTAGGGCTTCATCAGTCTTAGGCATGGGGTAAGCATCTGACTCTGTGTGACTATTTAATTTCCTGTAGTCCACACAGAACCTGGTGCTGCCATCCTTCTTTGGTACCAGCACCACTGGGGAGGCCCAGGGACTGCTGGACTCCTGAATTACCCCTAGTACCAGCATTTCTTGTATCTCCTCCCTCAGAGTCTGTTTGACACTCCCAGGCACCCTATAAGGGGCCTGCTTAATAGGCCTTTGGGGTCCTGTATCCACATGGTGCTGCATCAGGTGGGTGCACCCTGGTTTCCCAGTGAACATGTCCCCAAACTCCTGTAATGCTGCTCGGGTTTCCTCAAGCCTGGGTAGGGGATAACTGCTGGGATAGTGCTACTCATTCCACTGAGGTGTCAGTTTGAGCCTCACTGAGGGATCAGTCACCAGATCCCCCTCAGACTCCTCCTGCCATCCACTGCAAATACTGAGCACAAGAGCCTCCCTATCATGGTAAGGTTTCATCATGTTAACATGGTATACTCTGTGCCCCCGCCTCCTGCCTAGCAGTTCTACCATGTAGTTAAAATCGCTGACCTTCCTTGCCACCTTGTAGTGCTCCTCCCAAGCTGCCTTCAGCTTGTTGTGTCTGACAGGAATGAGAACCATTAACTTCTGCCCTACAGCATACTCTCTAGCTCAAGCATTCCTGTCATACCAGAACTTTTCTGCTGTTGGGCTTCTCCCCAGTTCTCCTGGGCCAAGCCAATGAGTTCCATGAGCCTTGTTCTGAGGTTTAGGACATATGCCACAACAGACCCATTGTGGGATTCACACTCCCCTTCCCACTCATCTCGAATCAAATCTAGAAGGCCCCTCACCCTATACCCATACAACAACTCACAGTGTGAAAAACCTGTGGATTCCTGGGGCAACTCTCTGTAAGCAAACAACAAGTGGGAAAAATATTTGTCCCACTCCCTCCTAAACTGGTCTGCAAATGCACGTAGCATCATCTTGAGTGTATAGTTTAACATCTCAACAAGGCCATTAGTTTGGGGATGGTAGAGGGTAGTCTTTAGGTGCTTCACCCCACAGTACTTCCACAGACAGGCCAACAGGTCTGACATGAAACTGGCACCTATTTCAGTCAGTATTTCTTTTGGAAAACCTACCCTGCCAAAAATCTCTAACAAAGCATTTGCCACCTTTTCTGCCTCAGTGGAGGACAGAGCCTCTGTCTCAGGGTATCTGGTAGTATAATCTATTACCGCTAGGATATACTTTTTCCCTGAGGAACATGGGGTACTCAGAGGCCCCACAATATCCATAGCTACCCTCTGAAATGGGTCTTCAACCACAGGCAAAGGCATCAAAGGAGCTTTCACCTTGGCCTGCCTTGCCTACCTTTTGGCAATTCTCATAGGTCCTGCAGTACCCTGTTACATCTCTGCAAATCCCAAGCCAATAGAAGTACTGAAGAATACGTCTTTTTGTATGCTTTATGCCCATATGACGTACGAAGGGAATATCATGGGCTATGGCTAGAAGTGCCAGATGGTATGCTCTGGGCACTACCAACTGCTGTATTCTCTCACCCTCTAGCCCTTCCTCAAGGGTCCACTCTCTATACAGTACCCCTTTGTCTCAGTATACATATTCCCCCTTCCCTTGAGAATCAGGTGCCTTACTAGCTACCTCCCTCAGGCATTGTAATGTAGGGTCTGAGAGCTGAGCCTGTCTCAACTCTCTCTTTGTTACCCCTCCCAGCTTCCCTTCCACAGGAAGTCTGTCATCCTCTGAAAATGGTGTATCACTGTCAGCCTGGGTACTACTACTACTCACCACTGCCCTTGCAGTTACTCTGTCCAAGGGAACATCAGTAACCACAAGCAGCTGTGGCTCACCTTCAGTCTCACTGCTACAAGGTAGCTCTCTCCCTGAAATAACCACCTCACCAGTCCTAGCTACAAGTGTGTGGTCTGGGTCTCACCCAGGCTACCAGACCCACATGCTTGTCTCTAAGCCTGACTGCATGTAACTGCATGCACACAGGGTACTGCATTATCAAAATCATTCTCTAGCAGGACATCTCCAGGGAATATCCTCAAACACACCTACTTGCTTGCTTCCTTTTCCACCCTCCCAGTCAAGGTGAAAGCTAGCAAAAGGGATTTGGAATGGAGTCTCTCCTAAAGCTCTGACTGGAGTAGACTGCCCAAGCAAGTAGTGCTCCTCTATAACTATTGCAGGCTTCACAATAGTTAGATCAGAGGCTGTCTCTCTCTTAGCAATGGCCTATTTCCCATTCACTATGATAGGATATAACCTCTTGTGGTAGTTTGGTACCCTTGTTGTCTTGAGACAACGTATTGCTGGAATTTTGTCATTACCACTTACTGGCTCTCCCACCTTTTATTCCCCACATTGCCTCTGTGGACATCTATATGCTACATAGCCCCACTGGTTGCATTTAAAACATTTAATCCTTGGTCCTGGATGTGTACCTGGACCAGTGGCTTCCATTGCTACTGGCGGACTCTGTTGGGGTAGTCTGGACTACCCACTGTGGGTTCCCTTCGACCCATGAGCAGCACTGGGTGTCCTTTCCCTGTGCAGTGATGCCCTGCTCACTAGGTATAGGTCTCCCTTCCTCCACAACTCATCTGCAGTAGTGCATTGTCTATCAGCTAACCAGATTCTCATGTCCTCAGGCAAAGTGCTAAGGGCTTGTTCCCTCACCTAAAGATCTGTCAGCTCTTCAAAAGTGGTGACCTGACATCCACTCACCCAACTATGAAAATAAGTGCTTAGTTCAGCAACATTTTCACACACACTTTCATCTGCCTTTTGTCTATGCTCACACATTGTTTTCCTATAAGCTTCAGGTGTTAACTTAAAACATTCTAAAAGACAGTTCTTTACAACATTATAATTTAAACAGTTGTTATCAGACAGTTTAGAAATTACAGTTACCGGTTTACTATGGAGTAAGGGGGGTCAGAAGCTCTACCCAGAGCCCTCGGTTAACATTATACTGTTTACATACCCTAAAAAACATATGAATGAAACTATCAAAATTATCCCCCCCTGTAAATTGTGGAAAATATTTACTAACCTTTGTTGGGTCTGGGGTTCAGTTACTCCTTTCCCCATTACCTCCATGACTCTGGTGAAGAGTCAGCATCTCTTTTTCATGTTGCCTCTACCTCTCCTTCTCCTCAGCTTCCAGGTGTTGCAGTTTCTCATTTTCCTCAACCTTCAGATGTTGCAGTTTCTTCTTTTTCCTCAGTCTCTAGCTGTCTCAGTTTCTCTGCTACCTCTATTTCCAAATGCTTGGCCTCCAGCTCAAGTCTCTTTAACTCCAGACATATTTTTAAGTCATCTGTGGAAAGGCTGAGCTGTCCATTTTCTGAGAGTTGTACATCTCCGTAGCCAGTCAGATTGTCTTCCTGGTTGGTATTATGTGATGCAGCTGTGACTAAAGCTGCAATCATGTCTGCTTTAGTCAGGTTGGCATGCACCAATCCTTTAGCTGGCACATCTCAGCCAACTGGCTCCTTGTCAGTTTGCATTACTCCTCTGCTGACATGCTTGCCTGCTCTCCCTGACTAACTAAGCTAACAAAAAAATAAAACAATTGTGATATGAACTCTGAATGTTCACTTAGTGGCTGATTGACAGTATAAACACCTTCAGTGACCACTGTACACAGGCTACAGGTATTCAATATCCCCCCACTACCACCAATTAATAAGTGACACCCCTGCACAGGCCCAGTAATCAAAGAGCCTCAATCTTCACCACGGGCAACAGTGAGGGACATAATGGGAGGATGACAAGTACACACACAGTAAAGTACAATTTCCCTTAAGAGCACACAGAGATCACAATCAATCTGGGGCTGGTTTCTCGCTCTTTCACCAGATCCCCAATAAGACTCCCCACTGGCACAGCTATAGGGTTAAGATCTCAGCTGAGGGATCAGACCAAGACCTCTAGCACCCTCTCTGTCCAACCACTGCTTCATATCCCTGCCCAAGTAGCTGACACACACTATGAGATTTGATTTATATGCAAACACGCACACACATCTGGAGAAGGCTGGCACAGCTTTACTAGCTATAACACCTTCTGACCAGACTGTAAGGTCATTATCACTGCCACCAACCCCTCCTTATCAGCTACTAGACAGCCTTTACAAAGGGTGACTGATCCTACTGTGTAATATTACTATTATCCAAATGGTAAGTGTGACCAAGCGCAAGGCTATTTAGGAGTGGCCTGTACAGTGTCACTAAATACATATGCAAGTAATCTAAGAACTTACATATGCCTCACAAATATCATCCACAAAGATAGGTTTAAATATATTTAATAATAAATAATAAAAGAACAAGACAATACTCAGTCAACACAGTAACTATAGAGTTCAGAATCACAGGAAATATTTTAAAACAGCATTGCAGGACAGTCTCAAATAAATACAGAAAACATCTAAACTAATATTTACTATATTCCTATCTATATCTAAAAGATACCATGCCATAAATAACTTACTTACAGAGCAAAGCAAATGCAGATAAGTGGATGTTCTTTCTAGGTCCAAGACAAAACACAAAAATGCAAAGTCTCTCTCTGAGAGAGTTCTCAAATCAATATCAAACACCAGTGCTGGGTCAGCCTAGATGACATCACTCATTTGCCTTCAGTTCCCAGGCCAACAGAAACTAACATCTCTGTGTTAAAAATACATATCTCTCAGATGTGCAGCTGCTAGGAAGTCATAAGGCAATACAACAGTTTACATTTTAAACCTAGTAATTACTTTTCTCCATGACAATAGAAAAAAACTTCTAGTTCAAGCATCCTGTCTCCTTGCTGCATTAAGTAACTTTTATAGCACATCGTAAAGCACTTAATTTCAACTTATTTTCTTGAAGTTTTGTAAGTTAATCTTCTATGTTACATCAGGGTATGCTGTGGTTACATTCTTGAAGCTCAGTACATCACATAAAGTTCTGTATAAATCATATCAATATTTACAAATGACATAGATTTATTTACACAATTCCAGGTAGCTGGGCTGGCAGTGTCACATCCACATATACTTATTTGTTGCATAACAGCGCCGTGTAAATTAAATACATTTACTATAATAAACACATAGGACAAACAATTCAAATGTATTCATTCTTCAAATGTTCAAAACTGCACACAACTATTATTAGTCTAATTAAATACTGAATTAAGTATCTGTGGCAGACAAACATCTATTAATAAGGCTTCCTCATTTATTCAGCCATAATGAGTACTTAACAGTGTATTTGATCTTAAGAAGGAGTGGTGATTGTTCTGCTGAACCACAGGTGTTCAAATTGTAGGCACCATGATTCCAAAATAATGATTTTCTCAGAATTTGTTGACAAAAAATGGAAAGCTTGACCTTTTATGGAAAAACAGAGTATGTGACTTTTTTCTGAGTAATCACAACCTGAAAAATGATTGTACTGTCTCATAGAAAAGGAAGTAGTAGGAAACAGAAGCCCCAAAGGTGATATGGGGGTTCACCTTGACATAACTCACTAATTTCAGACAAATATTCATTTGCAGCACCACACAATAAGAAATCCAAAATGCGAATAAAACCACCAGCTAGTTTACCAACAGCAAAATGTGTTTAATAAAATGCTCTTTTTTGTAGACTACTAACTTGTAGTTTGTTCATTTCAGACATAACTTGTCATGCTATTTGGGCAATCCCTTTAGGAGCTTTGATTGTAATGTGTACTGCAGACTGTTTTAAACAGCAGCATATTTACTTCACAGCTTCTGGTCATGCTCTTACTTTGATTTAAACTACTTATGTGACTATTACTGGAACTTGTATGAATTACTAAAGGTTATAGTTAATTTCATATTACTAACTGCAGCGTCATACTTAGACTTTAAAAGTACAGACTGCGGTATGCTATAAGAATTCTATTTTTCCTAGTAAGGGATTAAATCCATGCTATAAAATGTCACTTTTGAGTTGCAGTAAACACTACACATTAACATAGACTGTGCATTTGTTATATAAATAATCCTACTGTGCCCCAGATGTCCATGTTCTGTAAGCCCCTTACATTTGCCTTGCATGCCTCATGCTGCTTACGATGATAGGAAGCACAGCAATGGGGTTCCTTTCCACTGTATGCCGCAATTTGCAGTTTCAATGCTGAGAGGCATTTACAAAGAACAGCCCTTTGTGTTAGGTTCCTTCCAGTTTTCACTATCACTTTTAGACTAGCATGACCTCCCACACATTGTAGTCCAAACTAAATACATGAACAATAAAGTGCAATATTGGAGTAACTCATTTGCAGAAGTGAGGGTTATAGTCTTTAAAAGTAGCACAGGTGCTTTTATTTTAGCTTAATCTTTTAATATACCTAAAAAGCTTGTTTCTCAGCTGAGAGGTGCACGCACACACACGCACGCACGCACACACACACACACACACACACACACACACACACACACACACACACACACATGCAAAGCAACCATTTGTATTGTCTGCTTCCTAGTTTTTGCCCTCATTCTAGTTGCTAAATATCCCCAAAAAACATGATCCCACTGATCCCACTAAACACATTACATTCTTTGGGGTATGACACCCTCAGTCTAACCTTTGAGACACAGAAATACCAGTCAAGTTATTTAAAAGTCACAGAGTTGACAGTCTGCTTTGGAATTTCATTCTTTTAATGACAATTCCCTATCAGCAAAGGTTTATTTATCTGCTAGCAAATGCCCATTTCAATAAATGTATACTTATCTAATTTAGTATGCATTGTATCGCACAATGTGTTTGATTTTCTTGAGCTTTTATCAGCTACAAAGCTAGTTTGTAAATAAGACAGATGATATCCTCTTGAACCAATTATAAAATGCAAGACTTCTATCAGACTTGACCATTTGAGTACTACATAAATTTAAATATGCGTCCATTGTTCCAGAGTTTATCTGCATTCTTTTTAACTACATATATTCACTGCATTTTTATATTAAAGGCATTTAACCTCATGACCACAGTGTCAACTGAATGACTTTCCAGCCACCTTTCCAGTGCCCTGCAATGATATACTTGCCACTAGCTGATGCCAGATGTTACTAGCTGGCATATGCTTTGTTTATTGTCAATTGCACTGAGTGGTAAATGTTATAATTATGCATGTTTTCTTACGTTTTCACATCCCTGTAATATCCCACAATGTATACAGTTAGCTTTCCGAAAGACTAGAGTAATCCCCTCACATGGTGGGGTATACCTTTTCATGATGTGAGAGGTAGCAGCTGATCACTTCATTTTGTCATCCATCAACAGCCGTCTGAACCAGGGTACAGTAATTAAGCCATAATCATCACTGTCACAGAGAAGAGGAAAATCAATAACCAGTCTGACAGCCTGTTTCACTACATTCTTCATTAAGTGCTGCACACGCTGCGAGAGAAAGTTCAAGAAATAGGACAATATAGTTATACATTGTTAAAGATCATAAATCATTTTACAGGAATTGTATAAGGTTTAATGATGTATGCAGATATGTTTTTTTGTTGTCATATGGCATTCTTTCAGCATTTTAAATGGATGCTGCACCAGTCATTGCGTTGTTAATGATCAGCTGTCCCACTTATTTCCTTAAGTAGTCGGTGCACCGTTTGTTGCATTACTTATGATCTGCTGTGCCACTTATTACCTTAGGCATTTGGTCTACTAGATGTTGCTTTACTTATGATCTGCTGTCTCACTTATTTCCTTAGGTATTTGGTGCACCAGTTGTTGCATTGCTAATGATCTGTTGTCCCATTTATTTCCTTAGGTAGTTGGCGAGTGGAGGTTCAGTCGAATCCATTGTGATATCTTTGTAACTCTAGATGTCATGATGTGTACGGCAAGCATCCTTAATCTCTGTGCCATCAGTATTGACAGGTAAGAACTTTGTAACGTTTGACCCACAGTTTAGCATAAGTCAGTGCTTGTCATTATATGTTGTTTTGAAAGTCCTCAAAAACTGTTACATGCATGTCTGTTTATGTCAACATTCATGTACCAAGTTAATCTATGTGGCAATATAATATTTAGATATTGTACTATTTTTCCCTCCTCCCCTGGTATAAATTATATGTCCATATAATTCAAATAGTTTAGAAGGACTATGTGTTCCTTTGGTAAATGCTAAAAATACTCAAATGATCTTAACAGTTTCAGTCCAACTAATTTGCACATAATGGTGTAAAATCTGTATTCAAACTAAAGTTGTTAATTTAATTTATTGCATTATAAGATTCCTCATATGACAGTACTGACGTATTCATCGGTGAATAAGAAATTACACCTAATGTACCTTTTATTTGTGGATTGTTTGTGTTTTCAACAGCATGCGTCAGTGGTATATCCAAATATCAAACAAAATAGCAGAGATTTGCTAAAACATGTAGAGCCGGATTCATGAAGGCTTGCACAAAGTTTTAGAGTAGAGTAAGACTCCATGCAGCCAACATGTCCGCCGAGCAATCCAGGAACAGCTGGTAGGGGCGTGCAACTGATTTCTCCAAACTAGTCCTACACGGACAGGGCTGGGATATGCAAATTACCTCAATTGCAGGCGAAAGCCATGCAAATGAGGTAAATTTGCGATCCAGGAAACCCGAACATGTCCGAGTAGGAGTAGTGTTATGTGCAGAAATGTACTCAGTTGATAACTATGTATGGTTCTGCAAATAGCAAAACGGAGCCGTGTCAGTTGGTAAAAAGTATGCATTCACAGGAGGAAGCATGCCAATGGCCAAAAATACGGCCATTGGCAACAGGAAGTGATGCAAATTAAAAATAAAATAACTTTTTTTTTATCCCGATCACCGGGGTTTAACCGTAGCGCAGCACCGCGCAAACGCGCTGCGCCCTAAAAAGCAGAAAATTAATAATTAAGATCCACAAATGTGGATTTTATAGCTAAAATGAATTTACAATAACAGGGAATGGCAGGCTAAAGACAACATGGCCACCAAGTAGAGGTTGCTAAGGGGGGAAGCTCAGTCTAAGAGATGTAACTAAGCATTAGTAGGCAATCCTATGCAAATGAGAGTTAGGATAGTGAATCGCAAGTTTACATAGCAAATGAGCACAGTCAGTGGAGTGTAGGAGTAGGATAAGGGGATTAACAGAGTAGAAGATAGGTGACATCACGAGGGGGGTATGTATGAAAGGAGTGAAGCTCATTGGAGCAGAGTGACATGTGTCAGCTTACATTTACATAATAGTGAAAGAGGTGTGTCAACAGGTAGGCCAGGTAAAGTCAAGAAATTGAAGGTGTATGCCGTGGATAACACCAAAGTTTCTTGCTGAGCGTGCATGCGCGCGTGTGACGCCAGTAAACCTGAGTAAGACAGTGTGTGTGAGTGTAAGCGTGTGTGCACGTGTGTAGGCTTGAGTAAGCATATGTAAGGCTGTGTAAACAGTTGTAAGTGCGTTTGCGCCGGTGTGCGTGCGTTTTAAGAAGAATAAGCAAGCTTTAGTCCATGTAAGCATGTGTGCGTGCGTGTTAGCTGCTGTGCACGTGTTTGCGCTTGTGTGCGTGGCGCTCCCCCCAGTAACAGAAACAGTAAGAAAAAGGAAGCACACCAAATAGTGGAAGTTACCAGGGAGTACTAGCAGAGCTAGCAGGTGAAAACAATCAGAATCAGGCAATTACCCAGGCAGAACACTAGCCAGCCCAGCAGTTAAAACTCTGCAAACAACAGTCCATTATGTTTCCCTCAAGAGACACTGCAACACTGCAGTAAGCTAATAGAAGTGAAAACTGAAAAGGCTTCACTGAGACAAAAAATGTTAGGGGCTGCCATTGCTGTTATAAGGCGACATATGCAACATGCTGAGGGTGGTGATAATGCAAATGCTGCTGGACAACCCACAGTGAGGAGACAGAGAAGAGTGTACAGGCCCAGGGTTACCTACCAGGGGCTACATGAGCTGGAGATAGTAGAGCGCTATAGCGTGGACAGAGACCCCTTGCAGCAAATTGTTGAGCTGTGCAAGCCACGCCTCACACACAGAACCAACAGAGGGGAACCCATCCCAGTGGAAACTAAGGTATGTGTTGGCCTAAGAATATTAGCAACAGGTACCTTCCGGAGACCAACTGGTGATATGATGGGGATATCACAGGCATCAGCATCCAGGGTACTGCACCAGTTCCTGGATGCCATGTCAGCACATGTCAGTGATTATGTATATTTACCCAATTCCCATGAGGTATTGGCCAGCAATATGCGTCAATCCAGCAAATAGTGGAATACCCTGAGGTAGTGGGTGCAATAGACTGCACGCACATACGCATCAAAGCACCAGCCAGTGAGCGGGTTAGGGTCTACTTCTGCTTCCCCTCCATCAACTGCCAGGTCATGTGCGAAGCCCAGGGCATAATACTGAATGTGTGTGCTGGCTGCCATGGAAGCTACCATGATTCCCATATCTGGCATCTGATGTAGCTGTACCAGACATTTGCCAATGGGGACATCTGACATGGTCACCTAGTGGGGGATGCTGGCTATGCACTGGAGCCGTGGCTGATGACACCCATCAGAAATGCACACACACCTGAACAGGAATGCCATAATGAGGCACACGCACAAACACGAAATGTAATTGAGCGTGTGTTTGGGCTGCTCAAGTCATGGTTCCGGTGTCTGGACACATCTGGTGGAGCCTTGCAGTACTCACCAACTACATGTACCCAAATTGTCATGGTATGTGCTATGCTACATAATATGATGCTGCAAAAACAGCTGCAGCAGGACCAGCATAGGCCTGGGCCAAACAGCCCCCCACCATTGCCAAGGCCACCACAGGCAGAGCGTGACTCGGAGGAGGAACAATCTGAGCCTGCCCCAGTAGGCAGAAGGAGGTGTGCCCAGTATGCTTTGGCCTTGGCAAAGAGGCAACACATAGCACATACACTGGCTCAGTAGGAACTCTGGAAATTATACCTCTCTCTGACCCGCACATGTAGTAAAGGGGGTGCTTACGTTGACACTACCTGCTTTCAAACATGTATAGGGAGTGTAGTATGTGCATCCGACATAGTCAGCCCTGCATCAACACCTGAGGCATGATTGCCATGTGTTAAGCAATATAAAGCAGTGCTAAACAACATTTACCATCATAAAGTCAATGTAAACAAAATCGCACACACCAACTACTACAAATGTGGTCAATGTAGAGTAATATTGGCCAATGTCCAGCAATGATGGTTAATATTGAGCAATGTTGAACAAGCTGGATCTAGGTAGGGCATAGCTGAACAAAAGCCAACATGCTCATATTTGCTCGACTGGCCCCTAAGCAGTCTGGTCTGCTCAGTATGAAAATATAAGTGGGAATGGGCCTCGAACCCAGGATACTGTGCACTATAGTCATAGCACTGAACCACTAAACCATGACACTAATGCAGTGGTTAGCCTGTATGAAGAAATGTTGATAAGTCTATGCAAAGTATTTTACGGAAACCCTGCAGGTACAGCATAATCCCTGTTGAGTTATGACACAAAGGTGAGTCCTGCAGTAAGAATAGAACCTGACTTTCAACACACACAGTACAATTGTTAATAATGGACATGTAGACATACATCAACAAATGTAGTGGACCTCAGACAGCAACATACTGAAAGGTCACACTGGGCATGCTCACACACTTGAATACATGAGACAAATGTCAGGCAACAGAACACTGACAGTCTGAACTGGGCATGCTCACACACGTAGGCCATGTTGGAGTAAAGTATTGGGCCACACATAGCAGTCAGTTGCATGTGTTAACCCAGGAACCTCTCACTACACTGCAATCTGCCCTGTGCACACACTTATATGACAATAGACATGTATATAATATAGTGGAACCCTGCCATAAGCAAATATGTTCTGCAGATACCCAAGCGGTTCATATAAAGTGTGAAAGCAAAGATGATAAAAACCTGCAAACAGTATCAGCAATAAACATTGTGCATCATGAAAATTATCATAGGTTCAGAGGTTGATACTAGGCTATCTGCCCTAGGGCATGTACAAGCATAGCCAGAGTGGGTTAGGCTACTGCAACCCAGTCAAATCAGAGCACTGTGCCTGTGAATAGTAGGTCACACAAGATAGCCCATTTACGTTCAGTGTATTGTGCCTCTGTCTAGCAGGGACCCAGAAGATATCCCATGTGTAAACATGAGATCACCCATCCACTTGTCAAGATGTCACCTGTAGGTGGTCAGTGGGTGGCTCTGCCTATGCAAAACTGGGACTACACTCTGGAGTGAGTGGTTTTCTGATAATAATCTGTCCCCCCAGCATGTCCTTTTAACATCAGTGGTGAGGCATATGTCCCTGGACTGTGTAGCAGCAAGGGAGTCAGATATCCTGAGGTGGAGCATGTCCAGTAAGTCTGGGTCAGATATTGCTTTCAACTACAGGCACACAACACATCCGTGTAGGTGGTAAGTGACTGAGCAGAGCTGGAGTTACTGTATCGGAACTGTGCAGGGCATCTGTGTGAGTCCCTACATCTGCTCGAAGAGTAACATTTGTGGCCATTACAGTTGCTGCAGGTGTCAGGTAAGGTACATCCCAAATGTGGCATAGTAACCAAGCATGGTCGTGAAGAGTATAGGGGCACAATGACCAAACGTGATCAACATGTGAAACCATGTGGGATATGGTGGGCTATATAGACGTACTGTCTAACCACTATGACAATAGGATTGTGAAAGGCGAGAGTATGAACAAGTCGTGTCCCCAAACCTGAACAACTACTACTGTATGTAATAGATTACAACCTATGTGGTAATGTGTGGGCATCTTGTCATCCTCAAAGGGGGTGACTATGCAACTAATGGCATGTAGCCGTGGGTCATGGCTCAGGCACCAGTCAACCTATCTCTGTGAGACCCTGTATGAGTATGCATGTGCCAGCAGGAGAGCTGATTATGGCACCCAGTTTGCAGTTATCTGCAAACATGGGCAGCCATATCCCTTCTGTGATAGCCTGTACATCACACAAATATATACTGAACAAGAGAGGTCCCAGGACTGAGCCTTGTGGGATGCCAGGTGTAACTGGTGTATAGTCAGACATGGCAACTGCAACACTGAGCATGTGGGTGCTATCCCTGCTCCAGGTAGCAATCCATCATGTCAGATATGTGTCGATAATGATGCTGGTGAGCCTATGCATAATGGTCAAGTGGGGTATTGTGTTGAAGGGTTGTGCAAGGTCCAGGCAGGCTGTGTGAACAACCGTCCCAACACTGATGGACCTGGTAACTGTTGAAAGAATATGAACAGGTCCAACAGGCAAGATCTGCCCACAACAGTGCTGTAATGTGTAGGACCCAGTGTCTGTAGGTTTCCCATGTCTATGTGCATGAGTCCCTTTACAATACATTCCATAGCTTTGCAGAACAGGCTAGTTAGCCTTTTAGGCCGATATTGCCTGTGGTCTGTTGCGGCAGTATTCAGTGGAGCGGGACCACTATCGCTGTATGCCATTCCATGGGTACATATCCTGCAGTAACTCTTATATCGAACAGTGACGTAATGTGAGTGTTACATCTGTTATGAAGGCTGTGTACGACACAGGCCGGGACACCATCTGGTCCCATTGATGCTGTGTTGTCCGCTGTGGGGAGGGCAGCACTCACCTGTTTACTCGTGATGTCTGGGAGGTTACACTCTGTTGGTATGTACAGTACCACCTTAGGGGGGATGGAGGGGACACATCTGCACTGAACCTGTTTGCCAGGATGATGGCAATGTCAGTGGGTTGAGGGTATGTTTAGTCAGTATGCAGTAACACACAGCATATCAGTGAGTGTCCAGCCAGGTACCTGAATCAACTGTAGAAGGCCTTGTGAGTGTCCGACATGTCTGGTGCAATTGTCCGTTAGAAGCGTGCCTGACATAAATACACGAGTGATTGTAGCAGTCTGCTAGTACAGATCACAGATGCCTTCCCTGTCTGGGATTGTGCTCTATCATGTAGTAGCTTCCTCCATTTGTTGTAAAGCGTATTAATGGCTGAGGTCTACCAGATAGGTCCACTGCCATTGGAGGAGTGAGTTCAGTTGTTATTTTGGATGTAACAATCCATGCGATCCACTAGGTGTCCATAGAATGTGTATGTAAAGGATTCAGCAGTCTGAGCCATACTTACCACTGACCCAGGGTCTCTGAAGGATACGACCGTAGTTTGGAGGAGTGTGACTTTTGCTTTTGGGAAGTTCACCAAGATTACCCAGGATGGGTGTGGGGTCGGGATATGTATGTCCAGTGAGATAAAGTATGTTCTGCCCTTACCAATGAGGGGTATATCACAGGTGTGGAACATAGAGTCCCCATGTCGGTGATGATCATGTCCAATATGTTGTCCCCTCTTGTGGGTGTGGTGACCAGTTGTGCCATAGCATATGAGTTTAGAAATAGTAGCAACTGTTGGGCGAGGGTGTTGGGGCCTGAGTACTATCCACAGTCAATGTGTGGGTATTTGACGTCACCCAATATAATGATGTCTGGGGAGACCTTGATATGGTCCAATGTTCCTAGGAATGCTGAGTGAGGTTGCTGTGTTGGGGAGTGTGGTCTGTAGCAGGCAACAAACCAAAAGGCAGATTTGCACAATGTTAGGTGCATATGTATGGTTCGTGATGCATTGTGCAGTGCTACCAACCCGGAGGTATGTGTATCTGTGATGTATATGGATACTCCTCCTATTTGTGTTGGCCATTCCGAGTTATGTGGTCAGAAAGCATGGTACGAAATACAACCTGGTAGTGCTGGTGTGCATGTGGTAGCCTCAACCATGTGTCTGTTAGTGCACAGATATTGCTATCCTCCATACTGAAGAGATTCCTGAGTTGGCGCAATTTGAGGGT
Organism: Protopterus annectens; assembly: GCF_019279795.1. Taxonomy (NCBI): domain Eukaryota; kingdom Metazoa; phylum Chordata; order Ceratodontiformes; family Protopteridae; genus Protopterus; species Protopterus annectens. The sequence goes on along the minus strand of NC_056741.1, from coordinate 1,482,335,922 downwards.
AATACATCTGGTGTTGAGCAGCATTACCCTCAGTGTCGTGTACTCTGTAATGTGTATGGAGGTGGTTCTGTTTTTTGAGCCCTGCTTAAATAGGGCAGTATGGTGGCAGCAAGTGCCCTAGCCAGTATTCAAAAGTCCAAAGGTGACAGGTGCAAGCTGTCCATAGGGAAGCTATGTGGCATGTCGAACATGTCACCCCAGGGTGACAGACACCGTATCCCCTTTGAATAACACCAATATGTTAGCCAACTGTTAAACATGATCAGTTTGTTGGTATACTGTGACATCATACTTGGTGAGTGTAAGATGCTAGACAAGGTCAGGGTAATACTGGGCTGGGCTACATGATCACAGAGTTCCTCTATGTTTCATGTCATGTGGTCCAGGGATGAACGTCTGAGGTTGTACGCACCAGCATGGACAATGATGGAGCCAGTCCTGGACTTGCTTTGGAGTGACCTGAGTGCATGTGTTATGTGGTGGATCCTGGCACCTGAGAGACAGCTCAAAGTGACTATTCCCCTGTCTGGCCTGGTGAGTGGGACGATAGTGTGTTTGACATTAGGTGTCACCTATAACAAGTGTATCAGGTGTGTTGTTTACCCCAAAGGGCAGTGACTGTGTAGCACATTGACATTTTGAACTGTGTGACATGTGGGCATTGTAGTGAGGTAGCAGTTGTATGTGTGTCTGCTTTGGAGGTCTCTGCTGCTTAGGCAGTGTGTATGTAGAGCCTCTGAATATGTGTATGTGTGATAATGTGGTTTGTTTGCTGTCACTATCAGTGTATTTGAGACTGATATGTGGTGTGTGTGGTCACCCTCACCACCTGATAGACTATGCCATTCATAGGTAGAGAGAGCTCAGCATCCTGTATGTCAATATTGTTACATCTCCCACATATATGTGAGTGTGATGTGAGGAGGAGAGGGTTGTCTGTGTACATGAGGCAGATGTGACATTGTGTCATAACCACAATATTCACTAGCTGGACTGGAGAGTACACATGAAACCGACCCCTGGACATGCCAGTGTATTATGATGACATACTCTGTAGCCTGATCACAAAGGATCAGTAGGGTGTTAAGTGTGTAAAAGAGTATAACCGGGATTAGTGCTCAGGTTTGTCTGTGTTTTGTAAAGAGTAGCTGAGAAGGAGTCCAGACTGAGAATCATGACTTGTCCTTCAGCTATGTAATAAATAGTAATGTACACGCACATATGTGCTGAGTCAGGGACAACTGTACCTTACTGACATTGCCAACATCCTGTCAGACAGGCCCATGTATACATACCCACCCTCCACTGACGATAGTCCCTGACATCATACCAGGAGATATCACGTGTAGAATGGCTGAACATCTCCCCCAAAGCCAAAAGCATGGCAGCAATTGGGTTACATTGTTTCCCAATATGTGTCATGCATGCACTACAGAACAAACAGACCCTGCACCTTAACAGTCTGTTGAGCCTCACCCACTCCACAGGACCTGGAACCGTCGAATGTGTTACAGCAACATATGGCACTCCCCACATGTGTGGGTGCACAACACACCATGGGAAGTATAGTCCAGTAAGCCTATAAAGTCTGATCTGCAAGGCCATGGAGTGCATCATGGCAGAAGTCATAAACAGAGCTACTGGAAACCGACAAACACACAACCCTACCAACTGTGGTATGTTCATGTGCAGATCATGGTTCCCAAGCATGCTACACCATCTGCAAGGCAGCCACCCAGGACATACATCACGGAACAGAGCTACACATGTCCCACATAGACTTTGAACAGCTCTTCATCAACATCACAGACACATGTCGTATCCACAAAACCAACAATCTGTGCATAGATATGTGTTGACATATGAAGGGATGGCAATGTGTCCACAGATAGATCACACAAGGTGAGACTCACTGGGTCCTGTACAAGCTGTTGATACCTGCCGACCTACATGGATCATTCCTGGGATTGCATAAAAATGTGTACATACATTACCATGTCCAGTGTGATGATGTCATCATCCTACAAATATACCAGGAGAACAGAAACCACCCAGTAAAGCATAAAGTGTGCTGTGTTAATGCGTATCATAACATAGTTTGAGTCCTCCAAATGCCAAGTGCGTGTGTGATTTCCTTTGAGAGCAGTAGCCTTTTTGAAGACTGGGAAAACACATTAAAAGTCTTTTGATGTCAGCATCCTACAGATATTCAAGGAGAACAGAAACCACCCAATGATGTGTATAGCGCACCACGTTAATGTGTATCTATCTAGTATCATAACTTAGTCAAGTAGGGGTTTGAGTCCTACAAACACCAAGTGTGTGTGCGTGTGTGCGTGTGTGTGTGTGTGTGTGTGATTTCCTTTGAGATTTTTGGAGACTGGGAAAACACATTAAAAGAGGTACATCCCTCTTCGGAAAGTCTGATGATGTCAGCATCCTACAAATATTCAAGGAGAACAGAAACCACCCACTAATGCATATAGCGCGCTGTGTTAATGCGTGTTTCTCTAGTATCATAACATAGTTAGGTAAGGGTTTGAGTCTTGCAAACGCTAAGTGTGTGATTTCCTTTTAGAGGAGTAGCCTTTTTGGAGACTGGGAAAACACATTAAGAGAGCTACATCATTCTTTGGAAAGTTCGATGATGTCAGCATCCTACAAATGTTCAAGGAGAATAAAAACCACCCAGTATTGCATATAGCGCACCGTGTTAATGCATACTTCTCTAATATCATACCATAGTTAGGTAGGGGTTTGAGTCCTGCAAATGCTGAGTGTGTGTGTGCCACAGGTGCTCAATGCAGTGTGGATTGTGCTTTTACTATGGTATGACATATGTTTCAAACAGTATGTGCATTGCACACATCGGGTATCTGCGTGTCAAATAAATTTGTGTACATGTGTGTGAAGCCTACATACTACATGAATACATTTGTAACCTTTGACAGATTGTGCCGCTGCTTCTCAGATCATAGGTCACATATGTATGTATGCATCAAGCCCGGCCAATGTAGTGATCCGTGGCCAAGGACATCCCTGCCACACACACCCATGACACGTACTGTGAGTGAGGGTAATTGCCAGGGTATATGTCAGACATGTTCATACACAACAATGACTGGCAATAATGGACAATCATTATAGGTGTGCACCAGCCCTGTGGATATGCATGCAGGCCCCTAATGTATTATGTGAAACACCGAGGGACCCCACAATACCTATGAATATGTGGATACCAAGGGACAGATGACATAACACGTGTCTGTCTGTACACATTGGTACCCAACATACATGTTCAGGGTTACCACCTATGTGGTACTGTCGGGATAGTATGTATAGTAAATGTGGATGACTATGCCATAGACGGCGTACTGCTATACAGCATGTATTGGACAACAGGTATCTGTCTGTATGATACCCTTGTGTAGGATATGCGTCCCATCCGGGGAATGCAGTGCAGGCCAATGCATGCATTTCCAGATGTGGATGGACATATCCCTAGTGTGTTTGCATGTACCTAAGAGGGCTATATGCCACACAGGTGTGGTCCCAGGAATGCGTGGCGGTCAATACCATTGATTACTGTTATAGTATAGTACTGGAAGGATCCAACTGTTACTGAGTTCCCTACAACTGTGAGTCATTTGTCATGACATCATCTAATGATTGGTTATAGTCATGCTGTTGAGGTGGTGTATACTACCAGACTGCAGATCATTGACAGATATCAATGGTATCACCCACAGCATAGTGCCAACCCATGACATACACATATGTGTACCCATGTTAGTACATATCTGTAGTAGAAGGCATACTGGCCATCGAAAGATATCATGAGATGGTAACAATGTGTAGAACAGGGTATGTCGCACATCCCATGTGTCCACTATGCATGTACATGTAGACAGTGTGCACACACCATGTACACAGATGTACACCCGCTAATTTGTAATGCACACATCACACACGTATTGTCCACTCACTAACACATGCTGGCAACACTGTACACTTCAGCCAAGTGGCACATGGATGGACAATACATACTCAGACCTAACACTGGTGTAAACAATGCTACAATGACTATCAGAGCTGTGATGCATAATGCCTACTCAGATATACCTACAAGGATATCAGTACACTTTCCTGTTGGCAACTTGCTACTGTTGCTACACTGCTATATTGTCACCCTGTGCATCAGAACCATGTTAGCCTATTCCTGCGTCAATGTGACAGATGACAGGAGGTGGCACAGGTGTCATCATATGCACAGGGTGTGTTGTAGGTTTGCCAGAGCCCGACATTGACCCATCCAATCGGCATGTCTGTGTGTGTGTGTGTGTGTGTGTGTGTGTGTGTGTGTGTGTGTGTGTGAGGGACAACAGTACTGCATGGGCCAATGTTGATGTAATGTGTGTGTGTATGTGTGAGCCCTAGTTGTATGGTAAATGTGTGTGTGTCTGCATGCACACAACTCCACCATGTGGCTGCCATATATGGGCGGATGTGGGACAGCCACAGACTGTACTTGCTAGGCCATACAGATCACTGTCTCTGGCCATAGACACAGTACCTGTGCCTAGCAGGGGTGCTACGGGCAGTATCGGGTACCAACCCTGACTGGGTGCTATCATCAGAGGCAGAGGTATGATGACTGGACCCATGTCCATGCTGGGACAGGCCAGCACCATGTGCACGTGGTCTAGTACGATGGTCAATGGACAGGCCAGCCCCAGCATTGCTGGGGCTCGTACTGCCACTATGGGAGCGGCTGTGATCTATGGTCCATCTGCGACGACTGCCAGCTGATGCTGTTGCTGGCATGCATCTGCGTCGGCTTCTCATCCATCCCGCACAGTCCTGGCTTATGGCTTACACATTGTGAAGGACATCTAATGTCTCCCTCCAACAGCTATCAATGACCACGATGTAATTCCAGATGGCACCGGCAAGGCCATGGATGCTGTCATTGATAGCAGTGTAATGGGACCTCTGCGCCCTTAGGCCCTGTCGGGTGTACCGTTCCATACGTGCCTGTGCCTGCATTACAGCCTGGAACATACTGGAGGTTGTAATACCTCCGGGGCCATGTCTGCCAGGGGCAATTCGACCAGTGGTGCTCCCCCGAGAACCCCTGGACATCCACCTATGTGGTACCGTTCCGGTATTCCATCTATGGCTGCTGTGAGGGGATGCATGTGCCATAGGTACCACACTCTCCTGGTCAATGCCAACTGTATGCTGTTCCTCAGCTACGGCCATTGGTGATGAGGGATGTATTGGCAGTATGAGTGTATGCATAGATGGGGTTGACCGCTGTGTACTGTCAATTGGTGGGCCAACGACAGACCCTGTCAGACCTTCCTGTGCCACAATACATGTCTCATCATCTCCACTATTAGTGGCGGTGACATCAGGTTTCCTGCTGCATTCAGCTACCCCTAACTCAGCACCTGTAGAAGCAAGACAGGAAACACACTTTACAATCTGTACATGATGTTAGCACACATGCACACATGCACACATGCACACATGAACACATGAACACATGCACACATGCACACATGCACACATGAACACATGAACACATGCACACATGCACACATGCACAGAAATACACAATAGTGGGTGATGGTGGGTGACAGTATCACAAGGCAAACAGTCACCACACACGTGTCAGCATGCAGACCACATGTTGCTCAATACCATGCAGTGCAAGTGTAGACAGCCCTATCTAATGACATTATACATGGCTTTGATGCATGTGTGTAGTTGTTCAGTGATTGGCTACACCCTGGAACACAATGTGTACATGGTCACAACATTGCTGTGCATGTATTATCTGCTCTGCAATGTCATGTGCACCATCACTGAATGGTATACATACCATGGCTGCAAGTGTTATCTGTGTGACACATAAATTGCCATGTCTGATGACAGTGTCTGTGTCCATAACACATAATAGTGGGCACAGGTGTAGCAAATGCATGCAATGTACAGACATGGGATGAATGGTGCATGTAGACTTGAAGGAATCCCAATGCACGACATGGACATTGTACAGTGGTTATGGTGAGTGTGGGACATATTGCAGATATGTCGGTGCCAGCCATGACATGGCATGCTACATGACTGCAACATTAAACACCACACATACCCAATGTGTGTCATGTGACCTATACACCCAATAGCATTCCAGGACATATATGTGACTCTTTGTACAGATGGCGACTGATGTGCAAAATGTGTATACTAGCATATGTAAGCACCCACACAACATGCTATGCATGGTGTGTATAGGTGCATATGTTTGCACACACAGAACAATGAGGTGCACAGCAAAGACTGCTATGTGTAGTACTGTGGTCACTGTTACCGGATGGGGTGTAGTACCATGTGTCATCATCATCATCATCTTGCATGCTGTGGTCACTTACTGCTACTACTGTGTGACAGACCACTGCCTAGCATGCTGTACCTGAACTGCAGTGCCGTGGATACGTTCATTATTACACAGCCACTTTGTACATGGGTGTATGAGGTGCCCAGTAGGGAGCATTGCCTAACATGACTGTGTTATGTGTTGAAGAGTGTTGCACAGCCCCATGATAGGCCTCTACCCCTGAGGTACATCATGTGTGTGTGTGGATGACATGTGGGATACTGAAGTGTGACCTTACAACGGGTGTGTGGTTACGCCATATGTAGCATGACTTTTTGTACTGCATGTGATAAATGTGTTATATTGTGTACAGGTGTTGCAACTATGCCTGTCCAATGTGTAGTACGGGGTTGCCACAACTGTGCCATGCTCTGTATATTGCATGTCATTGAGGCAGCTACTGACATTACTGAGCTGTGCAACGTCTCACAGCAAACATGCACGGCATGCATTATGCATAGGTGTGTTATGTGTACATGGCCTATACCTCACCTATGACATGCATATTTCATTACCAACATTGCAAGTATAACACACTCACCAGCATGGATCAGCTGCCCTGCCATCACACCAGGGGGACCTACGAGAATATGAGAGGGTTCGTCAGTGGCCACAACTGTGGCATTGCTACAGTGGGTATGCTAAACTGCAGTACAACAACAGTCAACAGTCACAGGTGTAGAGATATAATTCAAACTATCCGTATTGCACAACACTAGGCAGCGGAACTGGTAAACACACAGTACACATCTCACGTAGACATAATCTAACAATACAGTTAACTGTAGTCTACAGATAGGGCATGTTACCTGCTTGCTTCAGGTGGATGTGCTGGGTGGCTCCGGCCTTCATTACAACACATGTCAGAGGTTGATGTAGCTGTTGTCCAGGAGCCACCACGCTTAGGAGCAGCTCCTCCGCTCTGGTGAGGGGGGGGTGAATGGCCACCCCACCACCTGTGGCAAGCTGCTGTCTTTGGATATCAGACACACTCTGCCGGACTTGTCTAATTAAATCACTGCAGTGATGGCATACCTGCTCATATGTCCGGTTATGCATGCCTATGTCATTTACCCGACGAACAAGTTCCTGCCAAAGTGCAGTCCGCTCCTGCTGGTGCTGGCTGCTTCTGGAGAACAGCATTGTGTACCGCTGCAATAGGCTGTCAAGTATCACCTCTTCCTCATCCGCTGTGTACGCTGGGTTGCATTGGTGGGCCATCTGGCTGAAAAAGATATGAACAATATGTGTGAGAATGTCCTGTGGCACACTTTACACCTTTACCCACAGATATCACTTTACTGACATATATACCATCCTATTGTCTGTCAGAGGTTACTCACGGTCAGTACCACTTATTGGTTCTCAGGACACAACTAACTAACACTGCCTGGCAGACTCTATATATCACACCACTATACAACAATACCCAACACACTGTTTGTGACACATTGCACAACCTCAAGACAGGGGTGTATATCACACCAATGCACGAACAGAGATGTCATACATTGCAATGGATGTAAAGTACAGGTACAGTAGTACCAATCAACCACCCTAGTCATTGATGCCATAGCCCTGCCTAACAGATGTGTCCAGTTGTTACTATAGGTGGCATACTGCTGTAACAGACTATATATGTTGCTGGATACACACGTTTACCCTGTAACACACATATGATTGCAGCCATTGTACAGGCATAATAACACACACACATCAGGCAAACATACAATGCACCACTGTATGCCAACACAGATGAGCATTACCTGTGTACCATACAGTACTGTGTGCCACTACTTACACACCCTTATGCCTGCATTCTGTCCTCTGTGCAGACTACAGGAAACACACATGACAGTGTTTCCAAGCAATGTGAACACACACCATACTGTGCTGTTTATGCCTACAGCTTCAGGTAGTACTACAGTTCATATTGGTGATGGATTCACCAGCAGTACCACTCACTAAGCATACATGTATTGCTTTAGCCTACAATGAGACACCACATTCGTCAACAGAGAACTACTTCACATCATATGCCGTACTACTATGTCTGCCTAACAGTACATTACACATCAGTTGCTGTCCTCACAGCTAGGGTAGGCACTACCATGTCAGATACAACATCACACTAAGCTATCACACCTTTACAGACCTTGCACACATTCAGCATTACACTTATTCAACCTCACATAGCAGCTATTGCATTAAGTACATGTGTGAGTGCATAGTGTCATAGGTAGGTAATATGCTATTGGCCCTAGGGCCTATGGCAGCCTAGTCATATGCTACCCTGGCCTTTGACACACATGTACTTTGATTTCACTTGCCCCTGACAACCTGAACCACAGAGGTGTTTCCTGGGGTATATTACCAATCTCCCACACAATCATCAGGGGTATTTATAACAACTGCTAAGGAGGAGCCTTGTTTGCTATTGCTATGTGGTCTATTCCGGTGTATGGCATATCTCTGAGATGGGAACCTATCCCTCCAGCATGTGCTGTTTAGTGAGCTGACAAGGTTTAGGGCCCTAGAGCATGTATCCCGGAGGGATTGTGATATGTTGCCATGGTGGTTGTCACCCAGCTATGGGTGTGACATACCTCTGTATGTCTGGCAGAGGTCACCTCTGTGTGGCCAGTATGTGTAGTTGTGGTTTTGTGAGTCAGTCTGCATAGGGCATCTGTTTGCCTCCAGTATTACCCTTTGGAAGGTCTGTCTGTGGCCTGCTCACCTGGTGTAGTTGTCATGTGAAGTACATACCACACAGGGCATTGTGATGAGTAGAGGGGAACTCTACCCTATACTTCCATAGATGACACACATGTTGTTATGCACATACCACACAGACAGATTACAGGTGTAGTGTGGCACTGTCTTCATCAAAGCGGAGGCTACTGTCCACCTGTGTCCCATGTTCCCTTATCACACCTTCACTGTTAGGTAGATCTCTACCTATGTGGTAGTTAATGGGTACACTGTTTTGGGAAGGTGGAATGGCACTGCAGTACCAACACTTGTCTACAGTCCATGCCTTGGTCACCACACACCTGTTGCGGTACATATGACCTCGTGTCTCTCTGTCTCTCTCTCTCACTCTATATGTATATATATATATATATATATATATATATATATATATATATATATATATATTATATATGCATATCTATACACATACATGTACACATCCATTGCTGTACACATGGATGTACATATAGGCACATGTACAGTCCACCTTTCATGGTGGAGATATCCCTTATGCGACAGTTGTTGGATGTACAGGTATGTGATTAAATTGCACAGTGCTGTGCAGAATGCATGTGGGTGTCCTCAGCCCTTGTAGCATTAGCAGGCCTCACTGGCTGTAACACAGCAGATCTGACAAATCTGTCCCACATCATTTAACCACCACATGACATATATCAACACTATCTCTCTCTCTCACTCTTTATCTCACAGCACCTGCAATTATATAATCGCATGTGTGGACTGCAGGTACAGCCTGCTTTTCTAGGTATTTGCACTTGTGCATGTGACAGCCTTTGCACCAATTGCTGCCCACCATTCAGTAATTGCATGCAGCCTGCTGTTTGGTGATTGCATTACTCACTGTGATTGCTGCCCACTGCTATAAAATGCTAGGTTAGGTAGGCATAGCCCTTTCAGATTTCCAAGGTGGGGCCCATGCTTGTTTGCTCTGGACACCGTTGCGTCAGTCTGAAGGTTGGTATATGTCTCTTATCTGATGCTAGGGTTGTAGCCAGTTATATGCATGTTGTAGTCAAACCTGAATGTTGCTGCTTCCAGTACACACATCTCAGTGTAGACATGTACGCACCCCTCCAAATGCTAACACAGGATACATGGAAGTATGTACTTTTTTCTCACTTACACAATTAACTGCCATACAAATGTGGTTATTGCACTGTATTCCTGTGGCCAGTATTTATCCTGGTGTGATACTGTGTGGTGTTTGTAAGGTGCTACTGTAACATTATTCCCTGCTAGGATGGCTGGTTCTCCTTTCACAGTCATGTCATGCAATTCCACAACCACTGCTGGTAAAGACCCACAGAAAAGGATTTGTGTTATATCATTCCTAATTTCCATTTACATTCCCTCATTGTAATGCATGATATATTTATTTCAGAACCAAGTTATTTGTATATCTGCTGTGGCTTAGTGGTAATTCATGCAGTTTATTGTGTCAATGGTCTGGGGTTTGAGACTGGTAGAGGTTTTTTCTTTTGCTGCTCAGCAGAACAAGGACCCTGCCATAGAGTGACTAAGGCACTTTTAAGCAGTTGTAAGTAGGTTTGCATGATGCTTAGCGATGCTTTGCTAAGCGTACAGATGCGCACACTCGCTTAAACCCGCTTACTACTGCTTAAAAGTGCTTACTCCCGCTAATCCCCTTGCTAATTTCTTTTAAAGAAAAGAAAATGGGGAGATAGGAAAGTGGTGAAAAAGGGGGCACAAAGAGGGACAGACAGTAGATAAACAAGCTCGGGATGTGCAGGACGGGTGTAGGGAAGGTCCATGGCTGCCCATTTCTTTAACAGCAACAGCTGTGCATATGCAATGAATTTGGAGTGAAATTTGAAACCTTCCACCCCTGGGAGAGGGGTGAGGACAACAAAGTACGTTGTACTGCCAATTCTAATTATCAGCTTACATCTCCAATGAACATGTGTGCGAAATGGGCAGCTATGTATGGGGTGTAATTTTTTTGTGGGTACAGATTGCCCTTTTTTTTTTTTTTTTTTTTCCAGTTGAGAGTGGGAAGTGAGGTAGAGGAAGCAGGTATGTCCGGGGAGGTAGGTTGGGAAGGTAAACAGACAAGACAGACAAGATGCATACAGGGGTGGTGTATGACACATGGGGTGGGTGAACACAATTGACGGGATCGGATGTTTGGAAATCTCAAGCCCATGAGCCCACAGATGGTAACAGTGGAACTGAGACCCCGCCCATGGGCAGTCACCACTGAACCTTCACAGCCCCGAGGGTGGCTGTGCTGGGGGCTGCGTAGGGCAGGCAGGCTCACCCGTGAGACGTGCCACTCTCGCCTCAAGCTGGCGTAGGGGATCAGCGACTGAATGCTGGATCTCCCTATGCACCACAACCCAGACCCTTCGAAGGGTGACAGGTGGCCCTTCTCCACCCACGCTTGCACGGGGGGTTGAGCCACATCCCCTGCAGCGCTTCCACCTGAAGGTGGCTCAGGTCCAATGCAGGAGTGGAGCCCGGGCTGGGCACCGGACCTGCAGGTGCCAGGTGCACTCGCCAGCTGAGGAGGGACAGGTGGGTCCGCTGGGACCGGCCTTCCCATACGTTCTGTGATTAGGTGTGTTTAATTACAACATAAGCAAAACAGCATTCCAGATTAGTTGTAACAGCATGCAGTAATATTCCCATTAACCCAACACACCAAGGTTACAACAGTTGAACAGCAAGCATAATATATGCATATATTGAACCACAGTGGATATTCCAACAGCATGCAGGGATGTTTGGAAGCAACAGGCCACCATGATTGTGGTGTTTAAACAGGGCACATGCATCAACATGAATGCAAATATTTATAGAACAATAGGACATATGTCCCAACAAATATTTAAGATTACACATACCCATTGAGGTGTGGAATTGCATGGTTTATGCACATACAGTAGGGTGTAGAAAAAACCTTGGTTAACATCTTATAATTACCTTTTCATCTACACTACATTTCTAGTGACTGCAAGTGTATATCCCCTACATGTATTATTACACTTGCCACCATACATTAGGTTGTGTAATGGATTTGGCTTGTTCAATATATGCCTGACCTATATCTGACATACTAACTGTCCAGGATGCAGATGTTACTGCTACATATTTCTTGATTGCATTTATATTTCTTTATCTACATATCTGGGATGTTTTCACATGACATTTTCACTTCGATTTGTACAGAACCCTGCATTTCTTGACACACACTCACATTTCTGGGAAAAAATAACATGCTACATGTGTACCAGATGTACTTATTCATGCCAGCCAGTAACCGACTGTTGTGGACTGTATATATGTTTCACAGCTACTAGCACTTCCATCACCCACTTACATGGGACTGCACAACTCTGGGTTGCCAGCTCCTTTTCAAACAGTACTGTTTGTATAATGCAAGGGTATAACAACATTTCAAACTCTGTGACACAGACACACTCTGGGATTTAGACCTTTATTAATGACATTACACAGTTTTCCACAGGCTCACTCCTTTATTTGTTTTAACGGTGTATATGGCAGACATGTTCAAGACATATTATACCTTTATTAATGGGTTATAACACTCTTTTTTCAGGCTCACTCACTTATTTTATATGACAGTGCCTGCACAGATATTATTCCAGACATATGTTACCTTTCTTAATGGGTTACTCTTTTTCTGCCTCTCTGATGTTTTTATCTGACAGTACATGCAGAGGACTTATTCAGGCAATTGTATGGCTGTATTATTGGACTACAACACTTTCTTTCATGCTCTCTCCCATATTTTATATAACAATACATGCAGAATAATCACTAACCTGCCTGGTGGCGCAGCCTTAGCAGCCTATCAGCATAGGCTTGCTGATTCGCAGCACGGTCACCTGCAGCTGTAAAGTAAATGAAGGGATATTGAGACATACCTATCCATTATACATACTCCATTATCAGTTCTTACATACTGCATTCCATGGCTACATACTCAGTTGTGGGGCATCCCGCATCCCACAGGTCTCCTATATCCATTGGTTCAGGCGGTCCTGCTTTCATCTCTTCAGGTCTGCATGGTGGTGACGGACCTGCTCACCAGTCCGAGGAACGCCTGTGGCACTGGTGAGGTCACGAGCTAACGGGTTCCAAGCCTCTGCCTTGTACTCCATCCCTTGGAACTGGCCCTGCAGGAGTCTTGACTCATGACGGTGGACAAGGAGCCAAACCATGTATTTCGACTCCTCGATACCCCAACATTGCACTCGGAAGCGTGTTCCCTCTCTGACACCAGACATTCTAACTGCAGATGTGAGCTACAATCAGTTATGGCGTGTATTCAAGCCTGTGGGGTTTAAATATGCCGCATTTCCCACACTTTTTTGTGATTGGCCATTTTGTAAAATTCTCGGCTGACTGCAGACCTGCTTAGTAATGGCTAAATTACCATTAGTAAGTATATGAATGTTAACAGTGGCTGTTTCCCCTATGTTGTCATGGCTTAGTGGTTCTGTACTTTGCTTCTGATGCACAGAGTCCTGGGTTCGAACCTTGTTATTCATTTTATTTTCATACTGTCCAGACAGGCTAGGGGGTGTGGCTGCATTTAAGCAACTTTGCTCTACGTTGCTCCTTGGTGCCCTACGGTGCCCTGGTTGGCACGGCGGGCATGTCCACGCAAACACGTTGCGCTGGGTAAAGCGCTGTTAAACTATGGGTAACTCTATTGTGCTGGGTAAAGTGCTATTGAACTATGGGTAACTCTATTGCGCTGGGTGAAGCGCTGCTTAACTGCAGGCAATTTTATATTGGGATCCTTTAAAATATTTATTTTGTTCACTGATACATTGGCCATTTCACTGCTTTTTAGTTATGTTTAAACATATTTTAGGTATTATTCCATATACTGATTTAAAAAATAAATATGAAAGGGAGTGGTGGGACTTGAACCGTGAATGTCTCTTCTTTGTGCGAACGCTCTACCATTACGCTATTGCTATTTGGTGTGGTTTGCTTAAACATTCTTTCTGTAGCTAAGCAATGGGCACACCCGTGCACATATGCGCAAATACGGGCAGCTATTTTGGGAATTTAAAAAAAAATAATGTTATGCATTTTAGAACTGTGATGGGGGTTTACAATATCAGACAGTGAGGTGTTGGGTGCAGGGACATTTGAGCGGACTCTCTCTTTTTTATTTGCTTTTATTTTAAACACTTGCAGGGGCGTGGACATTTAGACTGCTCAGCAGTCGGACACGCCCCCTGCTTTCTTACACGGTCCGTGTAAGACTTACGGTTGAGTCAGCGTGCCCTCATGGATATTCATGGCACGCTGACGTCATACTGTTAAACTGCAGCCTCCGCGTAAGACTTATTAAGTCTTACACGGAGGATTTGTGAATCCAGGGGGTATTCTTTCATTTTTTATTTACCTACTTAATCCAGTCAGGGTCTTTAGGGAGACAAATTGCATTTAATAGGTTCAAAGTAGACAAATTAATCATAAAAGAAGTGCAAGCTCCTCACAGGATGCACACACCCACTCACTTTAACATATTGTGTAACAGAATTAAGAATGACAAAGAACCTGCAACATGTCTTTCCAATGTTGGTGGAAATAAATACACCTGGTGAATACCAAAGCAACACAGAGAGGATAACCCGTATCTGCTGTATCAGTCAGATATTAGTCATTCAAGTCATAGGGGATGCAGGAAATAATAATTACCTAATATCAAATCCTGAAAGCATCAGTCTCACAAACTGCAAATTAACAGGTTGGATAAGCATAAACAATTCTGTTAGCATGGATGACATCCAAACTATTTTACAATAATAAGTCAATATCAAAAATTTCTAATGTTCTAGAAAGATGATTTAAATGCAATTGAGACTAGGTAATACAAAAAATAATGTGTAGAGCATTAAATGTTCGGAGGACAAATGTTTAAGAATGATCAACTTAAGGAAATTAAGCATTTTTGTAAAGTTAACATAGCAACTATTAATGAGCTGTGAAACACAGAATGATGATAAATGAAGGTGTTAGAAATCAGTAGATGACACCTCAGTTTGATAAATTATGTTCCAAGAAATAATATGCATATGCTATGGATCAGTGGTAGAAAAGAGAAGGAAGAGCTGCATTAATATAAGCAGTAGCAAAACAGTTTAACTAATGGATGATTTATAGGTAAATATACCTCAAAAGTAATGCTACGAAGTACAAGTGTTTTGATTTCTTCAAAAGTGCTGTTGTTGCATAATAATACATAATGCTGGAGTCCTTCTTTGTTGACTATAGAATGGCTCGTACCTTTTAATAATATTTCATATTCCCTTCTAATGACCAGATATTGAGTGGTGACATTGTCTGCTATCATTCCTGTATGTGTAGCTTAGTAATTAATTTGTATCAGAATAGTAGTCAGTGCTTATATTACACTAGCAGCAATGAATATTGATCAGAAATGTGGCAAACAGAATATGTCATTCAAATGTTCTAAGGGTAAAGGTTATATCACGTAATTAATGTTTCCTTCCATTCTTCATTCAAGTGTCTGATCAGTTTCTATTTTGTTGGCATAATAATTCAGCAGTTCACAATATCTGGACATACCTCTCAAACTCTTAGAGCAAGAAATCTAGACAAAGCCACAATTAATTGGGACAAAGGCCCCAAAACAGGGATAATATTTAAATAGTGCACCTACCAACTTAGAAAGTTGATAGAATAACAGGTTTTGCATTAGCATAAATTTCTCACTTAACCTATGAATTATAACTTATTGCAGTATATGGAGATTTCAGGTAATAGTGTAATTAGCAAATAAATTTATAGTTTGTGCCACTTCCTGGAATATTTGGTGCTTTTTTCTACTTCAGCATGTTGTGTTTGGATTAGTATTTGAGTTTAGGATGCCTTATGCAATACTTTATAGATTTGAGTGTTATGTAACTACTCCTTTTTCTTACTAACATCCCCCAAGATTAAACCATGTAGTTCTGATGGGTCTCTTATATGCAGATAATTGCATGCTGTTCCCTAGATATTCTGCATGCAGCAAATAGAATGTTCAGTGGCTTTGTCACTATTTCAAGTTTCAGAATGAACACAATTTCAAAAAATTCTATTTTAATGCAGTTTTTTGTTTGTTTTTAAGCCTCAGTTGCGAAAGAAAACAAAAAAGAAAAAAGAAAAGTAAATTCATCAAAAATATTGCTATGCAGGAGTGGGTGATGAACCTTCTTAACCCCATACGTATAAGTTTGGCAACTTCATACTTACAAATCCTTGTACTAATTTCTGAAAGTGATTACTGGTCAGTCACCAGTTTGTACAGATTATCCGATCTTGGTTCACTAAAATGTGACTTACTCTGATAGTTAAGTAAATACATTGATATATTAAGTTATACAATCCCTGAATGGCAAAAATCCTGTTTCACTTAGTCATGTGATGACTACTGTTAGGCTTGATGATCACCTCTTTTCCACTGAGTTTTCACATTTAAATGGTGACATCAACACCCAAAAGCTAAGCAAAGCTTAGCTATGTATTCCAGCAGAAGTAAAGAGTGGTGATGTTTATAATGGGAGAATAAATATAGTGCTGTAGTGAAAGATATCTGCATGTACGGCAATTGCAGGGCCAAACAAAATCAGGAAAAACACACAAATGGCCAGCACTAAGGTGTAAAAGGCAAAAAACCTCAAAATTCTGCCAAATAGTAGGCAGATTATAGTTTAATCCTCCATACCGGTTTCGGCATAACTGCCTTCATCAGAGGAATATCATAAAACAGATAATGTCATCCCTCCATAAATAGACCCATCCACCAATGGAAAAAACAGCCCCCCCCCCCCCATCATCAACATCACTTCCTTCAATCAAATGATAAACATGCAGATAGGGCAGAAATTATAAAATAGCATACAAAGATGACAATATATTACTACAAATGATCATTTAATCCTGGTGGGAAACATCCCCCCAGCTTAATAATCCAATGTTTTTCTTTCTTATTTAGAATACTGTGCCAGCCCTGCATGTTATTTCTATTACCAGCAATTCTGTCAATTATTAAAAAATGAAATCCACACTAGTATGTGTCATACAGTGTCTGTAGAGAGCATTGGTTTCACTTTTTTACGTATGTCACTCCGATGTTCTTACATATGTATTCTCAGTGGACGAGACATCTGGCCAACATAAAAGGCCGAACATTTACAAGTGGCCAGATAGACAATCCAATCAGTTCCACAATTCCCATAGAATTTTATATCATACACCTTGCTAGTGTTTTTGCTGTAAAATTGTTAAAGTTTACAAACATAGCATGAATAGCAGTGTCCACAAGGGAAAGTATCAAAAAGAGTATCCCCGACAAAGTAAGTTGTTGGTATATAGCACCCCCACTGCTGGTAGGCTTGAAATGGGAGAAATGGGAACCCAATGTTTTGCCTTTCTTAAAAGAAAATTGACACCTCGTCCCCATAACCTGATGCAAACTGTCATTATCTATGAGGATGTTCCAATGTTTATAAACAGTTTCCTTAATAACATTAGTGTTCCTCCCAAATGTTGTGACAAATCTGATGGTATCACTAGTGGTCCTCCGAGTTTTGACCTTATATTGCAATAATGACATCCTGTCATGAGTATTGGCCCAATTACTGGCAGAAATTATGTCAAAGTCCCTGTATCCCCTAACTCGGAATCTGTTGCAGAGATCCCATTGAGAAGAGTCATATTCATTCTGAGTGGAACTGATTCTCTTCATACATAAAAATTGGGATCTCGGGATGTTGAGGATGGTATGGCTGGGGTGCAAGCTAGTAGCACAAAGCAAGTTGTTATATTGTGGGTACTTCCGAAATACTTTCGTACTGAGAGTATTGTCCAAATTCCTCTGGACTGTAACATCCAAAAAATTTATTTTGTTACAATCAGAGTTGACAGTACACTCTATACCCCATGTGTTATCATTAAGGTATTAGACAAACTCAAGAAGGAATCCTATATCAGCCCACCATACCATCCAATAATCATCCAGATATCTCCTCCAGATGTCAATTTCGTCACTGTACAAGTTATGGGAGGGGTCATATATAAGCTCTTCTTCCAGAAAAGCCATAAACAAATCTGCATAGATGGGTGCAAACGATGCACCCATCGCTGTGCCCTGAATCTGCCAAAAACACTCCCCCTGAAAATAAAATACATTTTTATTGAGCACATGCTCAGCCATACATAGAAGTAGAGTATTAAATCCACCTGGATATAAACTGGCACGGTCCAGCCAGAATTGTAAGGCTTGAAGACCGGCCCAATGGGGGATGTTGGTATACAGAGCTTTGACATCAACGGTGCAAAGAAGCCACCCAGGTTCAAGTTGTGTATCAGACAATATTTTGAGGAACTTTGTGGTGTCCTGTATGCATACCCGAATCAGATCCAACAACAGTTTCAGATATTGAGTCAAAAAAGCGGAGAGAGGTTCAGTCAGTGAACCCATCCCCGAAACAATAGGCCGACCTGGTGGCTTAGTCAATGATTTATGAATTTTAGGCAGGATATACATAATCTGCTTCTGGGGATGCTTAACAGTTAAATGAGATTTAACTGTCTCTCAGATAATACCCTCACCAACAGCCTCACTTAAAAACGAATCAATGTTGTGTCTTTCAGCTTTTCCCAGTTAGGGGTCGCCACAGTGGAACTCCGGTCTGCTAATGATTGGCAGTAGATTTTTACATGCTGAGTTGCCAGCCCTGATGCACAACCTTCAACAAAGGTACGCCTATTCACGCATGTCTCCACACAGAAGACGCTCTTGCTGAGAATCGAGTCTTACTGTGAGGTGACAATGCTACCACAGCACCACCACCGCAGTACTTAAAAACAAATCAATACCTTTCTTAAAGTTAGGTGTAGGGTCAATGGCCATAGCCATATAATGGCTTGGATTGGATAACTGTCCCTTATCCTTGCTAAGATAATAATCTGTATTCAATATGACTACTGCCCTTCCCTTATCCACAGGTACAATAACAATCTTGCGGTTATCCTTTAGCCCCTGTAGTGCTTTACTTTCCCCACTTGTTAGATCATGACCCAATACCATAAAATCACCAGTGTTGAAATGTATATCCCTGAGGACAGCCTGTAAGAATATTGACAAAATTTGTTCTTGGATGGCTGAAAATCAGATTTAAGGAATCTAAACTCAGTAGACCTTTGAGAGTTGTCGCCAGAATCAAAAAACAATTTAAGGTTAAGTCTACGGCAAAAGTCATGTAAATCAGATACCATACATCCACAAAAAAGCCAGGCACACAATTCAATCCTTTATTCAAGAGCTGCTGCTGTTCATGCATTAA
Source organism: Protopterus annectens (assembly GCF_019279795.1). NCBI lineage: Eukaryota > Metazoa > Chordata > Ceratodontiformes > Protopteridae > Protopterus > Protopterus annectens. The sequence goes on along the minus strand of NC_056741.1, from coordinate 1,482,316,347 downwards.
AATCACATTGGAAATACTCAAAACATTGCTATTATATCCCTTTAATGTGACATCAAGGTCTGAAGTAATCCCTCCACTGTAACTATTCCTGTTTTTGTGTTTCCTCCCACCATGCCTCCTGCTATATCTAAAGGGTGGTCCACATTACATTGTTTTTAGGGGTTGGTGATTCCCGGGGGGCTGGCACTATCAATATTAGTGACTGAGGACTCCTCAGCTGATGTACTACTGTAATAATTATCATTCTTTCTTAAAATGAACCTAGGTCTCTTCCTACTAGTGGCCCCAACCGTCCTACCGGTCTCAACAAACTTGACATTTTTGGAAACCTCTAATGGTATACCCCTGTGATAGTACATTACATCCCTATTGAACTTTCGTATTTTTTTGTCCCGGGTTTGTTTCTCAAAGGTAAGTAGCTCCTTTGATAACTTATTTAGAGAAGCAACATACTGAGGTTGACTCTCATATCTTTTTGTTTCATCACAAAGCTTCTTCACTTCTGCAATATTCATATCAATCATCTGCTCATAATATGAGCTAAGGATATGAATGAAGGACATGGAAGACTGCTGAAGTGCCAGGTTCCAATCCTTAAGTAGTTCATCATCCATCTTACCCACTAAGGGCTGTATTCAGACTCTGAGTCCTCTAGGCATAATTTCCTTGTTCTGGTAGGCTTTGAAAAGCTTGAGATGCCATATATTCATTCTAAGGGTTTTCATCCCCTTACCAAGTTTATTAAATGCCAGATTGTATCCGTCAACTGGATCCGTATTGAGAGCATCCTTATCAGTGCCACTCTTATTCATAATCCCAAACACTCTTATATCATTTTTGTCGGTACATAAACCATTCAAGACAGTTTGGAGATCCATGACCATAAGCTCACAATCCACGTAAACAATATCAGAGCACAAACAACAGCCAAGGTAGCAGCAGAGGATCAATAATCTGCCCATCCAATGCCACCAAAGGAGCCACTTATCCAAGCAGTATAAATGTATATATTTCCCCAAAAAAAGGAATTCCCAAACAAAGGGATGCAATATGAAAGCTCAACAGGGAAAACAGGCCCAAAATAAATAAAATACAATCACAACACTTGTTGAGATCAGAGGTCCAAATGCCAGTAAGCAAGAGAGGATGCATCAAATCAATGAACTGACATTCATTTTTTTTTTTTATTTACGTGTTAAACTGTAGTTTGTCCACCCCTAGGCCAAAATAATGTTTTAAAAACAACCAGAGCCCCTACACATTAGAAAACCAGTATAAATGAATAATGCTGTTAGTATACTGTAAGATTCCAAATATTTAAAACATTTTTGCCAAAATTAATTCCATACCTCCACCATTAATGCGGCACAGTATATCTACCTAGACTAAACCCCATAAGGAATGTCAAATATGTAGAAATACTTGATGAAAAAGAACATTCGGATACCAGAAAGCCATAAAATGGGCCCTCCAGCTGGTTATGTTACATTCAGATATCTAGAAATAAGAAAATGTGTAGGTTTTAAAGTTCTTAACAATAGGCTCCCAGTTGTATTCCAATCCACATCCAAAACCCATAAAATGTTCCACATTAAACTCCAATGTCAATAACTGCAGTTATAATAGCATCCACCAACTCCACAATCCTATATAAGGAAAAGTTGGCCAAACACTTGGAAAGCCCCCACCTAGATATAAATACACATATCACTGGATTAAAGAATCATTGCCAATAGAAAAAGACAGAAAAAATCGTAACACAACAACAAAGTTACAGCAAAAATGCCCGTACTATGACTATCATTACTGCAATTGCGATCAACCTCAGAAAACTGTTGTCAACTGAGAGAAATGTGTTATCTATCCAACAATTGTTGGGTAAAAATAATACCAATCTGATTGAAAATATTAGGGAGGAACATGCAATAACTTCCTTTAGCTATCCAAGCTGTAGTAGTTCACCTGACATTACCCTAAAGGTGTTTATACATCGGCATATACAAATAAAGTTGCAACGTCCCATACAAAATTACTGAAAAGAAAACACAATTCCAAGCCCCATATATGTATGTATCAGGTTAAGGACAAATATGCATAGAAAACACAGTCCGATACATATTCCCAACAGTATTGCCAAATGTCCACAGTTTCCTTATATTATAGGTGCTTCAAGAACATATATTGTGATGTTACAGTTCAAATATGTAGTCGCCTTGAGGCAAAAAGTCAAACAACACCAGTCTGAGATGTTAAAAAAGAAAAAGTATTGAGCAAATGTTCAGGGCTCAACATACCACCAAACACATTCCTTCAGATGTAATAAATCCAGGCATTGATATTCCTAAGCCGAGCGGAGTTGCCAAAAGTCCAAAAATAGCCTGTATTTCTAATTATTCAGGATGAACAAAATCATATTGTTTGAGTTAAGGTGTCTGGTCCTGAACACAAGTTATCAAATCCGAGAGATTTATGAGTGGCCAAACAACGCCAAGCAGGCCGCCCCAAACACCACTGCAAGCTCAAAAACCAAGCGAAGAATGAGCGAGTAGTCTGGGCCCAAACCACCATGAATGTCATCCTCATATGAATGTATCAACACTGCACAGTTATAAAGTCAAAAAACAGTATCTGCACATAACATATGCAAATGTGTCTTATATATGTAGACGATCCTCACAAATTCAGTGCTCCAAAGTATAAATGACCAGAAAATACTGAAAAATATAGTTGCAATAAAATTAACTATTGATGTGGAGAGATTCAAAATCCTAACGATCCCAGACTGAGACAGAACAGTAAGTTAAGTGGGCACCTCATGCTGTCTGACCGAACTCCTTTCAATGTCTGGGGAAAAAACCCACAAATCTCTCCAAAGGAGTAGAACACTCTATATCTCTGATTGTTTAAGGCCTAGTTGAAATCATGCACTTACCATATTCAAAAATATGCAGAGTCTGGGTGTTTTATCCCCTGAATTCCCCATATAATTTAGTCAGTACAAAAATGTGGAGAAGGCAATGATGAGAGAATAGTCATAATAGTAAAGGACATCCTAAGTGACCTATCTTATCAACTACTTGTACATAAGAAGCCACGAGTGAGAGATTTCCAAAAAAGTCACTGTCCTCACTGACTTAACACCACCAACAGCAACAAAAACAAAATCCTTGCCTTCTGCAAGTAGTCTGCATGTCCTACCTGCGGTTGTTTGGGTTTCCTCTGGGTGCTCCGGTTTCCTCCCACATCACAAAGACATGCTGTAGGTGGATTGGACACTGTAAATTATCCCTAGGCGTGAGTGTGTGCATGTGTGTGCCTTCTGTGCAAGGTTGGGTGCCGGGCTGGCAACTCAACACCATAAAACTCCACTGCCAATCATTCTATGGACCATTGTTAAACTGTGGCGACCTCTAACTGGGAAAAGCCAAAAGAAGAAGAAGATAAATACTTGCTAAATGTGTAAGTTGACTAGAAACTAGCTGCAATGGCAAGTTGGAAGAAGGAGCTCACAAGGTTCTATCCGAGGTTAAGTGCAATGAAGCAATATCTGTGTCTTATTGTTCAGAAAAAGTATTCCAGGTATTTCCACAGAAAAAAAGAACATTGTGTACAGGCTGTGTTATACTTTTTGTACATTTTCAGAGCTAAACCACTTCCTTTCCTTGATGTGCTGGAGATGTGGTCATTCCCATCCACTCATATACACATCCTTGACAGGCAGGAATTCATTCACTTTCAGAAATAATGGCAGAATTTATTAAAGTACTTGAATAACTGTATGGCAATGAATATATTAAAATACTTACTGAACTAGAGGGGACCCCATTACCTACTTACCCTCATTTGTTGTGTTTCTTGAAATGAAATCACCTCATTAATAACATTGCAACAAACTTTGTGGATCCCTTGCTTAACATAGCCAATACTTTTATGTTCAAATACCAGAAAAAGACAATTCTAATGCCATCTGAAAAAAAGAACTCTGCAGTATACCAAGCAAAACACATTGTGTATGTTTTGTTAAAAAATGGTTACAGTCATGTATTGATAATGTAACTCCATTCTGTCCAGACTCATGCAATTACTGCCACACTTATGAGAAGTTAGAGCAGACCTTTTATATCTTAGTGACTTTACAGCCAACCACGAGTATATCTTAGCTGTGTGTGCTTGTGTTGTGAGTGTGTAAATGTATGTATGTATGTCAGAGTGAGAGCATTGTATTATGACATTTTAGTCACAGTCCCTTTCCTGGGAGTCATTCTCAATTGTCTCAATCAAATTATATACTACTTTACCCCCTGAGGGTTCTAATAACTTTATCATCTGTACTCATCTATACATTCAACATCATTTCTCTACAGTATGTGTCTATCCATGGCTGATTTACTAACTGCTTGAAATGACTGTATCTAAAAACAACAATATGTACCTTGGACTTTATCCTTTTCTGATCACAGCCTTCCTCTTGTTGAGTTCATTTAGTTATACATTGTCTGACTTATTTAGCTAATTGAGAAATTGATATATTTTCAGCTACTATCCAGGACATCATATATAAATGCAAACGGTGAACATTGGAATGTAGCAAAGATAGAACATTGTGCAATGTTATATAAATCTGTTATTCTTCATACTTAACCTAGCATAATTCTTAACCTGCTTAGCCTCTCTTTACATGGCCATGATGTTGCATTAGTATTCATTTTTAACATTTATTCTGTCCAGCATTTATGAATAGAGCTGTATAACTCGCTCAGTTATATTGTCTGATTTATCTACTAACTGCAAAGTTAGCTCTGTCCTTCCATATCACTGACGCAGTATTCATCATACAAGGGATATCCTGCCAAGGACAGCCCAACATCTATCCTGTGTGACAAAGCCTTTATATCCTCCCAGTGTCATATGTCAGCGGTATGCTCCCTCCCCAGACATAGAGTGTAAAGGTGAAGTATGCATGCTGGATACTCACAACTTCTTTGCCATCAATCGGAACACCACAGCTGAACAACCTTCACTTCATTGTTTTCTACCAAGCTTTATAGAGATAAATGCCCCTTTAAGTTTCCTTATTTTTCTTCTTTCCTTGTATACATAGGGTTTATGTTATCCTGGAAAGGAAAATGTCAGTGTGGGAGGCAGATTCCCCATAAAGACTGCCATGAGAGCTGTTTGTTCTGCTTATGTGCTTCACACAGTCATATTCAGTGTACCATTTGTCAGGCTTTTGTTCCTAAAATACTTCACAGACATTTGTCGTTTCTTTCCATTTACCATAAGAGCCAATGTCTCAAGATTTTTGTCCAGGGTACCATGGCCAAATCTGCCTGCCCTGAGGTACAGCCATCTCTTATGAAGATGACCAAGAAGTCCCAGCCCGAAGCTACTGCTATCCAACTTCTGCTGGAAATCTCTCTTGAGTTAAGTAAAAACCTCAAACACCATCCGGTGTCAATTCCAGTTTCCTCTGCCATAACCCTAATGAAGGACAGCAGAAACAAACTTCTTGCACATCCTCTGAGGCTTTGCAGAAGTGTGCTATGGATATTGAGGAAGAATCATGGCTAATTATTTCCAAAGGGGCTAGAAGGATTCCCCAGATTCTGATTAGGGAAGAAGTGCCGTTTACCCTTATTGAATCTAAGCATGGTTTAGAGCCTCCTAGGCTTATCAAAGCTCATGTTCTCTGAAGAAGAAGAAGAAAACAAAGCAAATTTCTTCCATTGCTTCAGATCCTTGGAAGGAATGGCAGAATTTTGCACAGGGCTTGTTCAATGTAACTTTGAGACCTCCTCAAGGAGTTTATGTTCCTGCTTCCCCTTAGTCCTCTACTTCTGCCAAAAGGACTAAGGAGTCAAATTCTTCAAATGAGGAAGGGGACTGTAGGGATAAGTGATTAGCCTACTTCATAGAATACATCTCCTTTAGGTCAAGGTCAACGTTTATTGCTATTCAAACTAAACCACAACATGTGTAGCTGAACGAAATTACGTTTCTCCAAACTAGATGTGCGAACATAAACACAACACAATTACACATAAAAAACAACAGCAATAACATATATAGCCAAAAACATATACATACAAATAAATTAAAATTTTCAGTTTTCAAAAATATGAACTCAGAATAAATATATATATATATATATATATATATATATATATATATATATATATATATATATATATATATATATATATGTGTGTGTGTGTGTGTGCATATATATATATATATATATATATATATATATATATATATATATATATATATATAGATAGCTATAGATATTTTTTAAAGATTTAGTCAACAATCACAATAAACCTACATGTTCCATTATTAATGAGAGTTAAGTAGTCAGCCTGCGGAAAAAAAAAACAATTTCTAAATCTAGTAGCCTTGCAATGCAAACTATGATAATGAACAGTCCATAAGCAGGATGAGTGGAATTTCCAGCTATCTTTGTTGCTCTACTAAAATAATGAGACAAGAATATTATCTTGTACAGATGGAAATGTATCTTGTACAGATGAAAGAGAAGTTCTAACAATTGTTCTCTTCCATCTTCACCACTCTCTGAAGAGATTTCTGTTCAGAAACAGTACAATTACTATACCATGCTAAGATCCCACTGGTCAAAATACTCTCTATATTACCTCTATAGAAAGTTGTGAGGACAGGAGGAGGAAGTTTTACACTCCGCACCCTACAGAAAAATGAAGACACTGCTGTGCTCTTCTAACACGGGACGATGTATTTGTAGACCATGTAAAATCATCTGTAATATGCACCCCCAGAAACTTGGTACTACATACTAACTCCACAGAATTATTCTGAATTGTAAGTGAAGAATATGCAATGTGATTCCTCTTGAAGTCAACAATGATTTCCTTCAACTTGCTGACATTCAGTGACAAGCTGTTATCATCACAGCAGACAGCAAGTTGTTCTACTTCCTGTCTATAGGCCAATTCATCATCATCACTAATGAGGCCCACTACAGTTATGTCACCTGCAAACTATATGATGTGATTCAACTTATATTTAGCACAGCAGTCATAGATTGCCAAAGTAAACTGTGATAATATGTAGTAGAATAACCTGTCTAATGTGAAATGATGAATATATCTCTATTTTATGTGTTATTGTATGTATGTATATGTCTTCTCAATTCCAGCCTGATGCAGACAGTTCCATTTAGACTACAACTGTGTTGGCTAAATGACAATAAAGTTTACTTTGTCTTTGACTAATCAACAAGGGCTCAAGACATAACCTTGAGGGACACCAGTATTCATAGAAATGACCTCAAAGATGTTCTTCCCTATACGTACTGTCCAAGGTCTATCAGTAAGAAAATCCAGACTCGAATTACACAGTGGAGTACTAATATCAGGTTTTTTAAACAAGTGCTGGGGAATAACTGTATTAAAGGCAGAACTAAAGTCAACAAAAAGCATCCTCACATAGCTGTTCTTATTTTCCCAATGGGACAAAGACAAATGAAGTGCTACCATTATCGCATCATCAGTAGATCAATCAGGGCAATATGCAAACTGAGACGGATCAAAAGTTGCAGGAAGTTTAGATGTTATATAGTCTTTAGCCAGCCTTTCAAAGCACTTCATTAAAATAGAAGTGAGTGCTATAGCATGGTAATCATTTAGCATAGATACTGGTGACTTTTTTGGCACTGGTATGATAGAAGTAGCCTTAAAACACAGAGGCACAGTAGCTTAATTCAGGGAAATATTAAACATTTTTGTGATAACATACATCAGTTGATCAGCACATTCCCTGAGTACACACCCTCAGGACCTGCTGCTTTCCTACAATCATCTTTCTATAAAGTCCTCTGAACATCTACTGGATTAACACAAAGCACTTAATCATCCAGGCTGAAAGAGGCTTTTATTGATGTTATATTATTCTTCTCCTCAAATTGATTAAAATAAATATTGTGTATTAAGAAAATCAGTGTTACCATCATAAGGTAATGAAGGAGGCCTATAGTCTGTGATGAACTGAATGCCTTGCCACAAATGTTTGGGACCTTTTGCGTCTAAGAAGTGAGATTGAATTTTTTGACCATAAGGCCATTTTGCTGATTTCACACCTTAATTCAAGTTAACTCTAGCAGATTTAACAGCATCTTTATCCCCAGACTTAAAGGCAACATTATGTGCTTTCAAAAACATATACACCTCGCTAGTGAGCCAAGGTTTCTGATTTGCATGAATGGTAATATTCTTAGCAACAGTCACATCCTATATGCATTTAGATATAAATCCCATCGCAGACTCGACAAACCCCCCAAATTAGTACATTCATTAACTGCAGCAGCCTCTTTAAAGACATTCCAGTCCATAAACTCAAAACAGTTCTGGAGTGCTCAGACTGCTCCCTCTGGCCAAATCCTTGTCTCCTTCACTGATGGTTTACCTCTAATTAATAATGGCCTGTATGCTGAAATTAACATAACAGACAGATGATCCAAATTCCCAAATTGAGGATGAGGAACTACCTTAAATGCCTGTTTGATGTTTGTGTAAACTCGGTCCACCATATTTTCTCCTCTAGTAGCAAAATCCAAATATTGATAATAATAATGTGGTAATATCTGCTTCAAATTAGCCTGATTAAAGTCACCAGTAATAATGAGAACAGTCTGGGTTAGTATTTTGCATTTCACTAACTGACGTATTTAATATGGATAGTCCTTTTTTAATATTTGCACTAGGGGGAATATATACTGCTGTGATGTTTATAGCTGTAAATTCCCTTGGTAAATAAAATGGTCTACATTTTAATATCATAAACTCAATGTCTTCCAAACAGTGTCATAAAACAATTTCCCTGTTTTTACACCATTTATTTTTGATATATATATATATATATACATACACCACCTCCTCTAAACTATGGGTCTGAGGAAGAGAAGGATTCATTGAGTTCTAATTCTCCTTTTGAGGAACTGTCTTTTGGAGATGCAGTAGTTCATGTGATGGAGCATTTTAAGTGTGACTGCTCACAAGTTTCTGATACTCAAAATAGGTATTATGAGGTTTTGCAGATGGAATCTCTTAAACTTTCTGCTGATCCCCCTGTGTTGGATGCCTTGTTGGACACATTTGCAGCTGTGTCTTTGGTCCCTGATTCCCAACCTCCAGTCCATAAGATGTCTGACCATTTCTTTAAGGTGCCTGAGGCATTTAAGTATCTCTACAAGTGTCTTCCTTCAGACCCTGTGGTGGTCTGTCTTTCTGCTCACAAGACATCCCAACTTTAGCCCTTGCCCAAGCTTTTTCCTTCTCATAAAGATAGTTGGGCTATTTAGAGGCTGGGGAAAAAGTATACTCCTGCCACATTGCCCTTAGGGCTATTAATTATCCAGATTCGTGGCCAGGTATGATTTGGCCCATTTCTCTCAGTGAAAGGCATGAGGTTTGTCTGACCTTCCTGATTCTGATGGTAAGACTTCTGTCTTGTCCTTGTTGAGCTCCACTTCTCAGCTTACCTGCCACTGTATCAAATGTAGTTGTGTCACAGCTAATGTATTATCTATGGTTGCTGCTTCTGGTTCAGTTATGAGGACATACTCTTGGTTTTGCCTACAGGCTCTACCTGAAGACATAAAAGCCATACTACTGGAAGCTACTTTAGACAACCAAAATCTCTTTGGTATGGCTGCTGCTGACTTTTTTAAGACTCTACAAGGTAAAGGTAAAGTGATGCAGGATCTTAAACAAATATTTTTCTCCCATACCTAAATATCAGAGAAATTCTCCTTCTATGACTTTTTTGAGTGTAGGCATCCTCATTAGCCTTCTAAGGGAAAGAGGGGATTCTCAGTATATACTCTCAAATAAGCCCACTCAGACTTCCAAATCTCAAACGTCCCCTTTTCAGGACAAATCTGCCTCCATCTGACATACTTTCTTCCCAGCCAGGTATTTCTGGCTGGAAACTGATAACTTCAAACTCCTGGATTCTGTCCATTATCCCTCAAAGTAATTTTATGGTATGGAAATTCCTTCCTTCCTTCCTTCTCTGGGCTCCCTCAACCGCTTCAAGACCAGCTTCCTCAATTTTCTGAGGTTCTGCATGATTTAAGGTCCAGGGCCCCTTTAAATCCATTCCAGACTCATAAAGATGAATAGGGTTTTATTCCAGAAGGTTTCTGACTCTGAGAAAAAAAGGATCTTGGTGACGAGTCCTAGATCTTTCCTCTTTAACTACTTTTCTAAAGATTCCTTCCTTCAGGATGCTCTCCCTGCAGACTCTGTTTCCCCTATTACTTCCACAGCCCTTCTTGTTCTATCAAGACCTAATGGACCTTTTTCTTCATGTTCACATTCACCATCTTTCAAGGATGTTTTTGCATCTCTCTATTTCTTCCTCTCATTTTCTGCTTTACCCTTTGATCTTTCTGTGGCCACAAGGATGTTCAGCAAAAGTCTGGCCACTGTCATAACCTTTTGCAGGCTTCAGAGAATTCAGATATTCCCATATCTGGATGGGCTGTTTCTACAGACTCCATCTCAGGCCAGACTTCACCAGGACTTACACTTCACCATGTTCCTTCTGTGCAATCTGGGATTCAATATCAATCTGAAGAAGTCAAGTCTGACTCCTTCTCAAGATCACATTTTTCTGGTGTGCAGAATTAAAACAATATCAATGTTAGCTTCTCTACCTTCTCCATGGTTCTATCTCTAACAATCTTTTTCCAGTCTCTGCTTCCTCTTTCCCTCATTCTGGCAAGGAAATTTTTTTGAATCCTGGGGTTTCTGCCATCTACCATTCCTATGCTCCCCTTTGCCAAGCTTTATCTAAGGAAACTTCAGTCATACCCGAAGGCAGTTTGGCTCTAGCACTGTCATCTTCTGGAATTTCCAATCCTCTAAGTTCATTGTCTCAAACTTGAGTTTCTCTGGTAGATTCAGGACATCTCCATCAGTCCGGGTCTTCAGACTTCCATCCCACACAAGAGTTGTTCACAGACACTTCTGATCTGGGGTGGGGAGCCTCCTGTTCAGAGGTCAGACCACATCAACATAAAAGAAATGAGGGTGCTTATTCTTGCTCTTCAGGCCTTCCATTCTCTTTGGCCTCCAAGCCCTTTAAAGTTCTGTACAGATGATGCCACAGTAATGTGGTACATCAACTAATAAGGGATACAGAGTCTCATCTCCTTTGCAAGCTAGCTCTTCAGGCCAAAAATTTTGCTATCTGCCATCAGATAACTCTTCAAGTGGTTTACATTCCTGCAGAACACAACTTTGTTAAGACTCCCTGAGCAGGTCCAGAATGCAACCTCACAAACAGATGTTCACATAGAGGTGTTTCTGAACATAGTAGATCAGTGGGGTGTTTGTCAAGTGGATATTTTTCCTCTCCTTTAAATAGGCAACTTCCTCACTTCTGTTCCAGATTCTCAAGTCCTCTGACTTGGAAGGTGGAATATCATATCTTTTTCTTGGAAGGATATGTTTCTATATGCTTACCCTCCTCTCCCTCTACTTCCCAGGGTCCTTCACAAAATCAGGAAGGACTCTTCAAGAATCTTGCTGATGATTCCCTTTGGTCCAGATAGCACTGGTTTCTTTTCTTTCAACTGGCCAGTGGCAGTCATGACATGTTACCTCACGTGATGGGTCTTCTCATCCAGGACTGGGGATCTCTCATTCACCCACACTTGCCCACACTTCAGTTAGCACTTTGGGTGATGGGATTTTGATCCCATTTAGACACCACTTTCTGAGGATGTGCTTAGAGTACTGCAAGAGGCCAGGAATTCCACTACCTCAAAATCTTTTCTGGCTAAATGGAAAAGATTTTCCATTTGGTGTCTCAAGCATTAAGTAAATGCAAAGGTGCAGTGCATTAAAAACAACTCATAACCAAAAAAAATCAAAACATACCAAAAATGAGGGTCACTTAGGTTAAAATCCAACATTTATTATTACATCCACATAAACAAACAATATTATTGAGCACTTTTATCCCTAATAAATGGGGACTTCATCAGAATGTATCTCAACACCATCCAAATTGCATTTATATACAAAATACATCAATATCCATTGGTTAAAACAAAAACTCATTAATCAAGTTAAATTAAGCACTGTGCATCAAAAGTATTATTAACCTTATAAATACCAAGATGTTGTATTAGGCATAACAAAAACGTTATTACATTCCAAAACCTTTCTCATTATTAACATTGTTTAAAAGACTTCAGTGCATTAAAATAAAATAAAATAATTGTACATTTGTAAGAGTGACCCATTAAATAGCATGTTATACATTCACATTGAGATTTCTCATAATTATAATTTAGCAGCCTTTGTTTTTAAGACTGCAACAATAGATATACTATTGTTTAATCCTGGTGGAAACATTGCAGCTAACCTAAGCTGCCATTGACGTTCCTTGTTAATTAATAAGTTCTTCCAGTCACCCCCCTTGGGAATCAATATTAATTTGTTCAAGTATCCCAAACACAAATTTCCTAAAGTTCCCACAGTCATTAGAATGTTTATACAATTCATTATTTTCCCTTTTCTATCATATACAGGGTAGGCGCGTGCTACTGGGCTGCAAGACTGCAGCCCCCCCAGCTATAAAACAGAAAAGAAAAGAAAAAATAAAAGTAAAACAAAAAGAAAACAAACACGAGTCCTGGAACATCATGCATGCGCACTCTCAGCATTTCCCGATATCCGGACTGCTGATGAACCAGTCTGGAGCATGCACACAGAATCCAGACTGTCTCATCAGCAGTCTGGATTAGGAAGACAGCATTCAGCAGTAGATATCCCAGAAGTCTATGCAGTTACAACTACATAGACTGGAAGGCGATCGGACTGCAATGTCTGCAGGCTGGGTAGCACCCAGCTTGCTCTCGTGGGAAGGGGAAGGACTAGGACAAGCCTCGCGGGAATAGAAAGGACTTGCTCTCATCACGGGCTTTTGTACTGCAGGAATGGATGGATTTTACTGCAGGAAGGAAACTGGCATTTACAACGGACTTTGGGCTCAGGTAGGGTGTGTGTGTGTGTGTGTGTGTGTGTGTGTGTGTGTGTGTGTAAAATTACCTGAATTTAGCTTAAGGGCCTCAAAAAGGAATTTGCAAACTGCTGTCAGCAATGAGATGGTTGACAGTTACTAGGTAAACAGAAGCAATACCCTTGAGGAGAGATGTAAGGAAAACATACGTCTCGGTCTATTATAAGCCATTACACTTTACAACGAGGTGATACTTGAATTTTCTAAATAATTATGGTTTCCAGAGAGTTGAGCAACAGAGTTTCTTTGCTAAAGGTGTTGTCAAGCTGGCAGTTTGTTATTCTTGTGCTGGTAACTAGACTGCCAGATGAGTGTTAAGCATGATATAAACTTTGATTTGAAGACGTTTTCTAATTCAGCTGCAACATATTCATCTGGAGATATAGATGCTGTCACATTTGGTAGTTAGCACAGATTACTAATGCTCTAAAGTGCTAACAAACTTCACTCTGTAGTCCATGATTTGATTAACCCAGCCCCAAATTATTTATTGAGTGACTCTCAGAAAGTCATTTAACCACATCATCTCTGTAAAGATGCTGTATCCTAATGGGTTGCCCATTTTAGCAAATTAATAAAATAAAACAATAAATTAAACATGCTCTGGGTAGGCAAAGCCAGTTAGATGAAGAGGTATGTAAAATATGCCTAAAGCAGACTACTCACAGAAAAAGAAAATGTGTTTTAAAATCTAACTCTATGAATGAAATTAAGAGAGAAGTAGTGTGTAGTGATGTAGGAATGCCCATTAGTTGTGTTAGCCAGCGGTGATGGTTTCAGACTTGAAACATATAAGCAAGTAAGTCAATAGCTGGAAAAGGAGAAAACAGTACCAAAACTGAGAGAAAGTATGTGTGTGCCCATAGCCAGATCAGAAGAAAATGTGTGTCATGTTTTTAGTAGTTTTTCTTGTGCTTCTAAGTTTAGAGATACAGTTGAGTGTCGAGTGGATTTTACAAGGAGTTGAGAGCTTGAAGAGAAGTTTAATGCTGCTTATGCGGAGTCTGCTTGTATTGTTAATAGCAAAACAGGTAGTGTACTTGCTTTTGATGCAGAAGGCTATGGGTTCTACTCCCGCAGTATATAGATGCATTGCTGATACTGTACTGTGTTGAGTTTTCGGTGGATGCTGTAGCCCTGAGAATGTCCTCTTTGGTGGAGATACCTAGCAACGTTGAACCTGTAATCAGTTTTCCATCCATTCTCTATTGCAATATTACTAGCTTATCTTTTTAATTAATATAGCATAGGCAATTCATTTCTCAATGGCAACAGGCACTTTATTTGTAGATGAAATAATGAAATATAAAGTTGTTTACTAGCAGTAACCTCTTTATTAGTTACAGATCTTGTTAATGTGGAATTATTTAGATGACTTTTACTTCTGCAAAGATTGTGCATATTTACTGATACTGGTGGATAGTAGAAGTTTGAATAGACATTTGTGATGGAAATGTTCTGAACTGGGCAGTTTTGTCATTATTGGTGCATGCATTTTGCTTCACTGTTTACTGGAAAAATTTTCAAAACAATAAATTTAAAATGCTCTCTAACAACTGTACTGTATTATACAAGGAATATAATTTAATACAATCAGGAAGGTGTATCAAAGAACACATGTATGTTTTGTGTGCAAAGGGCATATGATTTGAAAACAGACCAAATTTAATATTTATCTGCCACTGGCCAAATGTATTTTCTTTGAATGTGGGTTTGAATGCTGTTTCAATGAATGTGAGTTTCAAGGGCAGAGCAGTTTTAATGCTGTCTATTTTCATTGTGAGACTTCATTGCTTTGTTTAGCAGATGTCTATTAGTGTTTGTGCTGTAAAATGCAAAATAAAACTTTCAAATGAAATCCAAATCATCGTAGAAGTAAAGCAGTATGTATATTACAGTGTTTATGGTAAATAGCCAAGTAATAGGACATTGGAATGGATGCAGGGGAGAAACTCCATTCAGCCATGATTTTGTGAGGGCATAAGGGCAGCAAACTCAAAGACAGTCCCAGCTGAACTATACCTCTCAACAACTACAATAACAGTAAAAGAAGGAGATGGGAAGGACAATGGGACTAAAAATGGTTGTGAGTATGAAACAAATGAATATGTAGTAAATTTATCAGGCTGTGATTTATCAGAATGCGCAGTAAATGTTTTGAACAAGGGTTTAAAATTTGTACCCACAGTCATTCCGAGGGTACATATGTTAAAAGCAGACATATTTCATTTTACTCGCAAATTACATTTAATGGAAATGTTTCATTGGTCAAAAAAAGATTTCCTAGTAGAAAATATACAAGAAATGGATAATACAACTATGTTAGCGGATAACACCAGTATATTAGCTAACAGTGAGGAAGAGTTTTTTTCCTGTAATTCGGAAACTGAGATAAATGAGTATAGACAATTGAATACTAGTTCAATTCCTATAGTCAGTACTTATATGCCACCTCAAACTAATGAATGTATTAGATATTTTCAAAAGTCGCTAACATATAATGTGGAAATGGAATGTGAGGCATTTAAAAATAAAAGGCCAAAAAAGTACAATCTAACTAAAATGGAATGGGACTGTTTAAATTATTTAAGTAAAAATGATAAAATAATATTTAAACCTTCAGATAAAGGAGGGAAATTGGTAGCATTAAATGTGAAACAGTATTTAGAGATGTGTTATGAACACTTGAATAATGAGAATATTTATGAAGTTATAGATATGAGACAGTACAATGAGGCACAAAAAAAGTATGAACACATTATAGATAAAGGGTACAGATTACATTATTTTTCCTACAAAGATGTGAAAGAAAAATTCAACATTAATACTTCAAGAATGCCATGTTTCTACTGCATTCCAAAAATACATAAAAAGGTCTTTCCTCCACCAGGACGACCAATAGTGTCAGCAACCAATGGATATTTAGAAAATATTTCTAAGTTTCTACATCAGTATTTAATGCCCATTGTGAGCAAATTACCATCTTATATTAAGGATGTATTTGGCCTTATTACAAAGATAAAAGATGTATATTGGAAGGCAGATATGTATTTTGTGGTAATAGATGTGGTGAGTCTTTATACGAACATAAGACATGAAGATGGAAAGATGGCTATTAAGTATTTTTTGGGCAATGAAAGTGTGGTGAATTATGTAATGGAATTGTTTGATATGTGTTTGACTAATAATATGTTTGAATTCAATGGTTCCATGTATAAACAGAAACAGGGCACTGCCATGGGGGCAGCTTTTGCCCCGAGTTATGCAAATGTATTTATGGGATTTTTCGAGGATAAATACATATATACTAATGCATTTTTTGAAAAATATGTACAGATGTACTATCGTTATATTGATGATTTAGTATTCATATGTAAAGGGGGACAAACGGAAATTGGCAATTTGTTAACTGAAATACAGGATAATTCAATGAATATTAAATTTGATGGGCTACAGATGGGCCAAGAAGTGCAATATTTAGATATCTCTATTATGGGAAAAGAAGAACAAAAAATAGAGTATCAAATACACAGGAAATTTCAAGGGAGTGGCTCTGTATTACATGGTAGTAGCCATCATCCCTTGCATATTATGAAAGCTATTCCCTATACAGAATTAAATAGGGTAAATAGGTTGTGCAGTAATGCTATAGTTAAAGAAAAGGAACTTATGGCAACTTGTAATAAATTTATACAAAGGGGCTACAATAAATATAATATAAATCAGAGTTTGGACAAAGTTAAAAAATGTGGTAGGTGTTATCCTGGGGGGGTGTGGCACACAACTCAGGATAACAAGGAGAATGTATATTTTGTTTCTACTTTTTCTATAGCGTCCAAAAATGTTCAATATTATGTTTTAAATAGTTGGAAGCTAGTGCAAAAGGAAGTAGAGTGTTTAAACAACAAAAATATAGTCTTCTCATATCGCAGGGGGAGAAATATACAAGATTTTTTGATACATAGTAGGTTTAGAATGGTAAATCAGCCAATGTTGTCTCAGGTTAAGGAATATGGAACAAAGAAATGTGGAAAATGTACTATTTGTAAGTTTATTGTAAAAGAATTTCATCAAATCAATAATACTGCATTTGCAATAAAGGGAAATTATGATTGTAATTCCATGGCAGTAATATATGGAATTGAGTGTGGTTGTAAAAAGTTTTATGTTGGGGAGACAAAAAGAACACTGGCATGTAGGATAAAGGAACATGTAAGGGATATTTTAAAAAATAAGGAGACCAGCCCTTTGGCAGGGCATTTTTTGAAGTATCATGGGGGAAAGGTGGAAAATTTGAAGGTGTCAGTATTAGATAGTATTGGGAATTTAAAGTATTTAAATGAAAAATCAATAAAACAAATACTTAGGAAGAAGGAATTATATTTTATATTAAAATTTAATACGCTCAAACCAAATGGTCTGAATAGCGACTGTTCATGGAAAAGTCTGCTGTAATGCAGTTTTGTTAAAAACACATCATTTTACTGCAATTTTATTTGTTCTGTTTTTTAAGAGAATGTAAGAATAAGTGGATTGAATAATTGCATATAATTAGTGTGTGATAGTAGGTGTATAAAAGAATGGTTAATTGTGTGCTTCAGGGAATCAATTACTCTGAAAAGGCTCTTTGCCGAGGCGCTAGAGGAGAGAATAGAAGTGTGTTTTTTCGTGTTATTGAAGGAGACTACAACCATTGGATTAAATCTTTTACAAAATTGCAACGGAGTCGTTCTTTGTGTGGTATTTCAACAGTTTTCGAGAATTTTGGTGGTTTATGATATACCTCTCAACTGTCCAGATTTTTTCAGAATGAATAGATTTTTGCTTCTTATTTTTGGTTTGTTCCTCATAAAATTTGTGGTTTTCTGGCAAATCATTTAGGAATTAAGTCACTTTCAGACTTCATAAACTTCAGAAAAATGCATGCTAAAGCAAGACCTCTTATTCTATTAACTAAGTATATACAACAGCAATTTCTAGTACTGTTTGTATGTTCCCCCAATATATTTGGCCTTGTCCAGATGTCCTGTGTTAAGAGGTTGAGAGCTACGTGCAAATAAATCACTTTATAGAATTAGGCATATCCAAACCTCTCAACTGTCCCCAATTTTGGCTCAAAATGTTGCTCTTCCCCTAATAATCCCTCCACAAAATGGCAATTTTGGAAGAAAATATGGAGGTTTTAAAATTAATAAATAATTGTAAAGATCAGAGTTATAGATTACTTATTTTTTCAGAAATGCATGTAGATTCTCTTTATTTTGTCAGCTGCTCAAGTTAAAAGTACTAATATTAAAAAAGTATCCCTTCGATGACAGGTTCCCAGCTATATTGTTTGGCTATTTTATATTTGTGCATCACATTTTTGATCCGTTTGTCATAAAATTGTGGTTTTCTGGCAAATTAGTGGCAAATCATTAAAGATTGAAGTTAGAAAATAATGACAGACATTTGAGTTTCAGATTTCATACCCTTCAGAAAATTCACACTAATGCAAGACCTACTATTCTATTATCTTTCTAAGTTTTGTAAGAGCAATATTAAAAAATTGTCCTTGTTTTTTGGCCTTTGTCCTACTTCTATGTATGACTTTATCCAAATTTCTTGCTCTGAGGTTGAGAGGTATGACAAATGTGTCAAGGCCATCACCATCAGCCAGAGACATTTCAAATTGTGACATACTTGTTGCACCCCACTTCCCTATGTAGTGACTCTGGATGTATCCAAATAAGGCAAGTGACAGTTATGCAGTAAGTGTGGAGAGTATCCCCTCATCCAAGGTAGACATAAGTGCTACAGTGGCTTTTCATCTGTCCTTGATTTTGCAGAATGTTCTGGTTTTCCGTCATATTTTTATACTGTTGATTTATGCTTCTTATTATTCAGAAAATGCATGCTGTTGCAGTTCCTATTGCTCTGTGTTTAATTAGCAATGCTTTAATAACCATCGGGTAAGCTTGTCCGAGATTGTAAGATGCAAGTAAGCTTTAATAAGCATACTGTTAAAGAATTACCAACATTGAAAGCCTTTTTGTTGTTGCCATGCAGAGAATATTTACATAACTAGACAACGTATAAACCTTAGGTATTAAAAGGCATATGACAGTATTTGTAATAAAGAACAGGATTACAGTATTTTCAGAAGCTACATTTGTTGGAGACTTGTAGTCATCTTTGCAGGCTTTACCCATAAACTAAACAGAAAGCCAATCTATCTTGTGTGGTCCATAACCTGTGCAGTAATCCTTTAAGCAATTTATCTTGAGTTTGTTTCTTGTTTTCTGTTCATTTTTTACTTTGATCATGTTTTCTCCATGAAACAATTAGATAGTTGTTGTCAGGCAGCAGGTCTTTTTTGGATAAGAAACATTTTTACAAGTGTGGATATCACAGAGATTACTACTTTCAGCATGTTACTTGGTACTTTTATAAAGCTGAATATAAATTATAATTAGAAATGCAGTGCAAGGAGAAGTGGTTAGAGTTGAGTGCTGCTTGTTATTTTATACTTGATTTTGGCTGGTATTCCAGTAATGTATTTAAAATATATATTTTTTTCATGCCTTACAACCTTTTTTAGATATGAAGTAAGCTGTCATGTATACTATGCATTGAATTTTTTTCTTCTTGTACACTTCATTTTGTCTTGATTGGACTGTTATAATGACAAGTTGGCATCCAGGGCAGCGTATTTAAAGTTCCAGTTTTGTGGTTTTCATCATTACTCCCCCTTTTCTAGTTGGTCACACCCCCTCCCATTGGCCCCACCTATTTAGCTGTCTCCTGCAGCCCCCCCCCCCTTTGATCTGAAGTCACTGGCTGCCACTGATCATATATATATATATATATATATATATATATATATATATATATATATATATATATATATATATTTTTTTTTTTTTTCGGGAATACAAGTTTGTAATGCACATTCAGTTTTACCAATATAATAACATGTACAGCTTTCACATTTAGCCAAATACACTATTTTGCTGGTTGTACAATTACCTTTCAGAAAATTAATTCTGCTTTTCATTAAATTATCTAAAACAATCTTGGTTTCTGTAATAAAAAAGGAGCATTAGCTGCAACAGCCACAAACAGACGTACCCCTGTCACTCCCTTTGTAACTAATGGGTTTATTCTCTAATGTTGTTGTTGTTGTTGTCATTGTGTCTTTCAGCTTTTCCCAGTTAGGGGTCGCCACAGCTGAACTCCGGTCTGCTAATGATTGGCAGTAGATTTTTACATGCCGACTTGCCGGGCCTGATGCACAACCTTCAATGAAGGAACGCCCATTCACGCATGTCGCCACACAGAAGACGCTCTAACTGAGAATCGAACGGGGCATCGTCTTACTGTGAGGTGACAGCGCTACTGCAGCACCACCACCACAGTGTTGGGTTTATTCTCTAATAATTTTTTAAAATTAGCAGCAGTTTTTGTAATAAACAAGGGTTCAGTTCCAACTAGTTTGTATATTTCTGAATTTACCTTAAAACATTCCATTTCTTCATAATGGCATTTCTAATCTCTTTTGAATATTGGTTATATTGAATACTATTAACTTTCTCATATTGTGGTGTTTCAACAGTGTCCTTGGTATAATTTAGGCCAATACCTAATAGTGTTTTATATTTAACCCCCCCATTCTTTGTACATTTCCTCAATAATACCATCCACCATACTTAATGGGTAACCTCTGACACAAAACATATTTCTTAAATTTACAAGTTCATTTAAAAAACTGAGAACCAAGAGATTAACCACTTTACCAGTTCTTCCCAGACCTGGTGTCTCAAGCATTACTAGAATCCCTTCTCAGTGGAAGGGGGGGTCCCTTTGGTCCTTTCTTGCCTGAGTTGCTCATACTGGCTTGGCATATTCTTCCATTAAAGCACACCTTTAGCAATCTCTGCTTGTCGACCTATGAGCCCATCACTGGCCTTTCATTTTTGAGGTCAAACAATTCTGTAAAGGCATTCTACATATCAGGCCCCAGAAAAACCTATTCCTTTCTCTTGGAACCTTAATTTTGTCCTTGAAGAATTGACTCAGGTTCTTTTCTTCTTCTTTACAACATTGTACCTGGAAGGTATTGGATGCCCTTACTTCAAACAAGAAAGTGTCTGAATTACAGATTGTGATGACATCATCTCCCTTTTTGATTTTTCATAGGGCAGGGTGTCTCTATATACTAATCCTTTTTTTTATGCCCAAAGTGGTCAAAGAATTGTTTATTAATTAGTCTATCCAGCTTCCATCCTTTTTTTCCTTCTCCACAATCTGCTAGTCTGAAGGTAATTTACACTGGATTTGCGTGGACAGCTTAGGTATTATTTGGATAGAATATACGATATCCCCAAATCTGAACAGCTTTTTATTTCTTTTCATTCCATAATATTGGGTTTCATGGTTTCTAAGTAAACCATCTCCTCCTGGATTTCTAAGGCCATTTCCATTCATTATTTGTTCCATGGTAAACAGCTGTCTGCTTCAGTTCACACTCATTCTGTGAGGGCAGTAGCCTCTTCAGGAACTTTCTTCAAGGGTTTAGATACTAGATCCATCCTTGAAGCTGTTACTTGGTCCACTTCCCATACTTATACTAAACATTACAAATTGGATATCATTTTCAGAGCCAGGGCAAGATTTGCCAGGGTTATCCAGCATATGTTTCTAGAAAGCTCCTCTGTGCCTTTCTCCTCCCATCCTTTACTGCAGCTTTGGTACTCCCCCATAGTTGATGAATACTACAACAGTGATATGGAAGGACATAGTATAGTTGTGTAAAATCTTGACATAACAGTACATGTCCTTCTTTTCATTGTTGCAGTATTTAGACCCTCCCTCCTGTCCCCTTATTTATTGTTCTTCTGTTGGGAACACTTTGCTGGCCAAGGGATTTTTAGCCCTTGCCCTATTTTCTCTCCTGTTTCTCATTCTTCTTGGATGTGCATGTTCTCTTATTTTATAGGGATGCTCTACTTGTCCTGGAGCATTTCAGTTCTGTTTATCCAGTGTGAGTACATCACCTTTATGAGCTATGCCTAGGTGGGGAGCATATGGCTGACATATGATGCTGGGAGGATATAGAGGATTCGGTTTATTGGTCAGGCAATGGACTTAACTTGTCAGGAGATCCCTTAGGTGATGAATACTACAACAGGGAAGAGGAAGACATCTACTGTTATATTAAGATTTTACACAACTGTACTTTCCATAAAATTTATTTAATCACAGTAATATTATCTTGTATTTTATGCTATGTTTTAAAGTTGATAACTTTCATTTTTAATGGCACTGGATATAAAGAAGTGTAATATCATGGTTCCAAAAACTACCTTTACCAGAGAAACGTCTGAGTCTATAGGGATATCCAGCTAACTGGAACTGGAACATTTACCTTCAGAGTCACTCAAGGATTTCGATGTGCTCCAGTTTTGTTCTCTCTTTTTATCAGTTATCTTGGCAATGCAGTACCCTGAAATATAATAATGATTTTTGTAGATATTATTCTAAAATTGTCAGGACCTTCTATCTAAAACATCTAAGAAAAGCTAAAGACTTATTTCAGCTGCTACTGCTAAGGGCGCTTGATGAACAGACTTATTCTAAACTTCAATAAAACAGCCTCTGGGCTGTTTGGAGCACAACAAAAGCTTTATCAGTCACCTGTGATGTCAGCTGGGTAATAATTAAGCTAGGTAAACCAGTAGAAATGCAGGGGTCTGGTAGTTGGTGCAGAGGATTAAGGAGATGATAGTGTTCCTGGGATGAGTCCAAAAATGTCCATAGGGATCAGTGCTCTACCTTAGTAAACAAATAAAATAAAATAAAACAACAAATTACTGATAAGACAGGGAAACAGTGTCTGCTAGTGTATTATGTGCCAACTTACTATGCAAGAAGATATAATTATCTAGTCATTTAAATTTGACAACCTGGGTACAACTCTGATTTAAATGCACCCATTTTAGGATTAACCCAGGAGAAATGTAATCCAGTACATATTAACAAAGCTTAAAAGTAACCTAAGCACAGCAGAGTAATAGATGTAAAATGTAACAACAAAATGCATTTAGTAATATCCAACAAGAATAGAAAAGCTAGAAAAAAAGGATGAAGGTGAGGAAAGGAAATTTGTATTAACCACAAAGAAGATAGATGGAAGGTCCTGGACTGGTGGAAGGATTTATTGTATTAATGGAATGAAGTAGGATTTCAAGACATTTGAAGCATATATCCATTCATTATTGATACATAAAGCAGATGTATTATCCCAGTTGAATGTTTGGTAATGTTAACATCCAACTAGAATATAAACTAGTATACAAGGGTTTACATGATTAGTTATTGATTATTAAGCAGTCTGCATTACTTGTAATTTATTGTTTGCTTTCTGAAAGGTTCTCATCAACTCCTTGAATTTGCTTTTTCAGTAAGGAAACTAAACTCCAACCATAACACTTACCTAATCTAAATATCTGCCAAGAAAATATGTAGAATTATTACCGGCCCCTAAGTAGGGGCATCATCACTTTGCATTCTAAAGGCAAACAGCTACAAGTATCATCCAAAGTATTTTTTCTTCTTGTTACTCTTGCTTCAAAATTCTGCACAGAACATATTTAATTATAATTAAAAGTAAAATTAATCCCCTACCCCCACAACCTTCACACAGATAACTCCGTTGTTCTGCACAAAATAAACAAAAACCACAAGAAGGATGTTTCACCATATTAGTACTGGCTAACTGGAGGAACCATCCCATGGAATGACACAAACTGACAATCAACCTTCATTTTAGGAAATGTCATTCACCTACAATATAATATTGTAGGCAAGTAATAGCATCACATTTTTACCTGAAACCTGTAACACTGCAATGAATTAATGCGTAACTTGTAGTAATGTGACCAACCTGTAACAATTCTTCTTTCTGCCATTCTTCTGTCAGCTGCTAGAAGCTAATAATAATGATCACAAAGCTCAGTATTGTTAAACATGACTTATGATCTTATATATAATGTTTTCTGATGCTCCGCAATCTACAACGTGTAACAAAACTATTTCATTTTACTGACAATTATTATGTGTTATAATGTCATATATCATTTTTCATCTCATAACTGTAAATCCCTATGCAGTCATAAAATATCCTCTTTGTCCTGAAACGTTTTGTATATTATCTGTACACTCGATCACCATTATATACATATGGAACATTGTGTTTATTTAATCCATGCATTCAGTATATGTTTGCCCTGTGCCTGTGGTTAAGGCTGTAAAGGGTCATTTGACCAGCCTATTTAGCAGGTTAACAAATAAATCAAAATTTACTGAATAAATAATGATTTCAGTAGAAATATATGTTTTAATTTAACAGTGCGTATAAAAGCACTTAACAGATGATAGTAATAAATTGATTTTTAATATCTCCATCACTTGTAATCATCCCAGGGTACCTTTTGTAATGTATCTGGACAAGATATTTTACTAGTGTCATTTTAAATAACTGCATCTGTGCTTCATGATGTATCCAAGATATACATATTTATCTGTGTATAGACAGACACAGAGACAGAGATGCACATATATATGTATTTTTCTGTGGGCATCTGTATACATATTAAACTGTGAATAAGCTGCAGACAAGTGTATGAATACTTCAAATCAAGTAAGTTAAAAGTTAAAATGAATGAATAACTTTTTTCCTGTGCAAAGTGAATTCAAGGGAAAATATGTCCTTTAGTGTACTCTGAAATGAAAGATGGCTGTTTTAAAGAGAAGTAGAAAAACTGGGAGGATGATAGGAGGATGATAGTGAAGTACCACTCAGCACGTAGCTGGCATATTTTCTATACTTTGATTTTCTAAATTATTCATGCCCAAAGAAAATCCCACAGGAAAAATCTTTTTTTTCATAGCTTATTTCCTACTTGAAATGATGTTGATGTGTTGCACTGACACATTCATTTCCCATGAGAATAATTCAAATGTCACACAGTGCCACAAGTCACCTTAGAAAGTAACGATTGATATGCGTTGAAGGAAAATCCCTCCTGATTTCATGCCTCCCTCCAGCATAATTAGCACTACAAACACACAGGTCAAAGCTATAGAAAATGTCCATATATTGTAAGTGTATGTTTTAGAAATGTTAAAGACTGTTTAAAATTTAACTGCATCTATGAATATGGGCACATAGACACTTTGTTGAAACAAGTTTCAGCAATCTGTCAACACAGCCCTAGCCTACTGTATCTTTACTTCACAAGTATATCACATAGTACTCCTTTTTATTTCCAGACAATAGCACAGCTATCTGTAGCAGTTTTTTGAGAATTATTTAACTTAAATGTGGATACTTTATAACTAATCAATGAAGCTTCAAAGAGGAGCTCTGTTGTAATGTAGAAACTTATTTCTTAAAGAGGTGTAGATAGGTAAACAAGGTTAAATATTTTTAAACTGACCCCTCTATGTACTGATTGCAATATTCAAAGAAAAAAATGCTTTATAATTTAGTAGTTATTTTGTATTCTGCTTCCATATATTACACTGCTTTAGCTGAAACTTCTGTGAGATTAAGTAATGGTGTACGGGGTACACAGAGAGGTTAAATCAGGAAACAGTGAAATTGATATGCTGACCCCATAGGTTTATTATTCATAAGACTGATATGGTATGAATGTGTTTGTGTGTTTATTTATATGGTGGCTTCTTGACTGAGTTAATGGAGGATTTCTACTTTGTATGGCATTTAACTACACACTGAAGATTTAAAAAAATGAAGCAGTCTACATCATTTTCAGTTTCAATAAACACAAATAATTATTCCAAGACTAATAAAATAAAATTTCTCTTTATAATTATTTATGATGTCACCAGGACTAACCTGAGTCATTTCATGTTTAGATAAACAAGGTTACAAAATGTCTGATTTCACTGTAGAAAGCATCATATTGATGTAGATATAAAAAATGATAATAAAACAGGTTCTTAGCTCTTTTCCACAATATAAGCAATCAATGTAAACACAGAGATCATGACAGGACTTTTATTTGTTAAGTTACTGCATGTGGATATAACATGCAGAGGGTGAGAAGGAAGAAGCTTGACACAAGACTGTGTACATGAAAGAAAATGGGCAATAATGTTAATTTCAGAGGCTGGCTTCAAGGAGGAAAACAAACCAGACATAAGGTGTAGAGCAACAGTGGCCTGAATTAGTTTGGAAATAGGAACGCTCTATACAATATGTATAAAAAAATTTAAAAGGGGAACGAGTAATGCTTTGTTTAACTTTGGTGCAAAAAACAAAGCAGGAATTGTAGTGTTTTAAAATGTATTGTCTATATAGCCGTGAACACCCAGAACTGCACATCAGTGTTACCTGGAAGGGTTAACATCTATGCGACAGGCACTCAAAGTACAACTCCATCCTGCATTGAACTGTTAGCTAAGATTTTGTTCTGCCACTTCTGGTTAGATAAACTTGTGCTTGTCTGTTTTTATCTACTATTAAATCAAGTTGGTTAACTTTTCATTACTTGTTTCTAACGGTTTACATAGAGCCCCATTTCTACTTAATACTTAAATAATGCAGCATTTGATAGAAAGTAATGAGTATTAAAACAGCCCCTTTCTACTGACCATAAGAGTATCAGTACTAAAAAGACTAGCTATGAACATCATCAATCAGTAATTCAATTTGAAACTTTTCAGTGCTTAAACATATCCTTGCACAACCTTTTTCACTTCTTTCATACTCTTCCTATTCAGTATAAGTCATAACCACAAGTTAATGTGCACACTAAATCAGTTGTTTGAGTCTGGCATGAAACTATTACTATTATAACACCTTCTCTAGGCTTTGGTGGATTACCTGTTTAATCATGAGCATAACGTCATATACATTTCAAACAAACAATAACAGTTTATTTAGTCTAATCTTAATTATTGAGTTATTTATCACAATTTTCTACTGTCCTGTCTGAAACTACATATTTCTGTGTTACTCCTAACCCATTCTTTAATATTCCAAATAACCCTAATTATAAAACCATGATTATTTAAAAAGGAGACATGACTATAGATATTCATATTATAAATTTTGACCTACAGCCCTGGATACTCATCATTGTTACCTTTAGATGCAGATACTGATAAAAACCACACTGGGCTAACATCAAAGACCTGGGTTATTTCTAATGGGGCTTTAAAAAATGTTGCAGTGATCCACTTCCCATTCAGTCGTGTCTGCACTGCATAACAGAGTTCATGGGCGTTACTAGGAAAATGACCACAAGGACCTTTTTAAGCCTAGCCATGCATCCCAAATCTCTGACAAGCTCTGGTACCCCTGATAAGTGTAAGCAGTGGTTTTGGAGATGACACATTTACAGGCAGGGGCCTGGGAGATGAAACATTTACAGGCTGCCTGTGTCCATTAAAGACATATGTGTCAAACCAGGGATGAATTTCCTGTTCCCCATCCAGTTGTCCAAGTTACACTTCAGTTGGATTAGGAAGGGCATCTATTTCACATGGATGGGAGCCTGTTCCAGTGAAGAGGTAGTCTGTGGGATACATACCTATCACTCCAGTAGGTCCTGTTTATATCACAGGCAAGGTTTTAGTCTTTAGAGTGGATAATTCAGGTGCTCTATGTTTTGTTGATATGCAGGAGGTCCATCACAATGGGGTCTGACAATGCCTTGTATTCCAGACATAGATCTCTTGTCTACAGCCTGTAGGAGGCAGAATACAAGGATAAAGTCTTGGACAGTCAGCATAGGACATGTTACTTATGCCCTATATTATTTTAGTGAGGCACCTCTATGGATGTTCCAATTGTTGGATATGCCTGGTTAGGTACATACCAAAGGGGACAGTGATAGTAAAGATGAATGTCGAATACAGTGGAACAATGACTTCCTTGGACCTAGATGTCATACCTTTGTTTATAAATTGCACAACATAGAATTATTTCTTCACTACTGTAGACAACTGATGGTCAAAGTCTAGATTACTGCCCATACGTGTCCCCAAGTTCCTGACTACTGGGTCAACTCTTATTGGTATGTTGTCAACATGACAGTTGCCAGGGTTGGATGACCTCCTAAAGGATACTATTATGCATTTCTCAGCATTTAGATATAGTCCGTGGTTCAGACTTACGTTATTTGCGTGTGTCAGCCCTTCCTGAAGAACATTTGTGTTGGTAGTGAATTCAATGACCGCTCCTAATTTGCAATAATCTGCAAATTTAGTCAGCCAGAGGCCATTGACACTGGCCTTGACATGAGAGAAGTAAATGCCAAAAATGAGCCATTCCAGGAATGATCCCTTAGGGACTTCAATTGTGCCTGGCCTCTTTGGTGAGGTGGAGTCCCCAGTTCTAACTTCCTGGGTCCAGTCTGTGAGACAGCTGTTTATCCATTGGGTGACATACGAGTTTGTACCTCACCTCTTGAATTTGTCAACAATGCCTGAGTAAAGCATTGTGTCAAAGGTCTTGGCCAGGTCAAGGTAAGCAGTGTGCAAACTTTTGCCCTTATCCATTGCTTTGACAACCTTCTCAAAGAAGTCCACCTGGATAAGTAGGCATGAACTACCCTTGAAGAAACCAAGGACCAGTCTGGAGGTTTCCTGTTTCATTACTGATCATTTCCATGATAATTCTTTCCATGGCTTTGCATATGAAACTAGTGAGACTTATGGGTCTGTAGTTTCCAGGGTCTGTAGGTGGCATATCTTTAAGCAGACAGATTACTGATGCTGCTCTTCATTCATGAGGCATGAAGCCTGTTTAGAGGCTACAGTTAAATAGCAATTCCAGAAGGCCTGATAGGTCATCCCCAGTGATAGCAGGGAAGTATATTTTATGGTATTTCCTGAGGGAAGGTTGAGGGGGAGAGATGGGTAAAGTTGGAAGTGAATTTGTCAGCCAATAGGTTTGCTATATCTTCTGGCTCAGTATATGTGTCTCCATTAACAATGAGCTCTGAACTCAATTGTACATTGCCTTTGAGTTTGTGGACATTGTTAAGAATGCTTTGTGGTTGTCCTTGGCCTGAGAGGCTAAATCTATCTTAAATTTGGCTTTTGGTAGACTTTATTTGTCCTCTGAGTTGTTTGTTTAGTTTGATGAGCATGATTTTATCCTGCTTGGTGCTGCAACTCCTAATTTTTGCCATGATTTTCTTCCTTCTGTTATATAGCCTATTGATTTTGTGATTTACATAAGGTGGCTTGTTTTTTTGAGTCAGTTCTGTACTTCTTCCTGGTGGGTACAACTGCTTCTATGTAGTTATTGACATGCTTGTATAGGGTTTCTGTGAATAGTTCTGCATAGCCTGCAGTATTTTCATAGTTTATAGGGGCTTGCAATTTTGCCAGGTTATCACTTGATAGCAGGAAGTTAGTGTTGGAGCAGTTTCTGAATATTCTAGTGTTAGCTGGGGTTCCAGGTTTTAGTTTTACTTCAAAGGAGACATTTTGTGGTCTGACCTTACCAGAGACGACATTACACTAGTTCAAGATGAAGGCGTCTTGTATGGCAGTGGCCTCTCTGACTCCAGTTGTTCATTTTTGTTTTTGTTTTGTGCTTACACATGCTGTTGATCTGTAGGTTTGCTTGATTGGTTGAGTATGCCCAATGTCCAGTCGTCTGCAGTCATGATGTGCGTGGTGTCCCCAATGTAAATGTTTTCTTTTTTTCTTTTTGGAACTTGAAACTTGGAAGTACGGCCTTCAGGAACAAGTTGTTTTTCATTGGGTCAGAGAGATCCAGAATGGATTTGGGAGCTGATGATGATGTCAGAGAAGGAGCTGGTGATGGTAATGAAGTGGATGGTGAAGATTGAAGAGGAAGGATCATTTGATTGAGTTGTGCCTGTTCAGGTTTGCAAGTGGTGGAGGATGTGAGGTTTGCTGGGTCGGATGTCCAAAGTTGGACTTAGATTTGTTGGTGCTGGAGTGGAGATGCAGTGGAGGAAGCTTCTGTGCCTTCGGTTGGTCTGCAACTCAGCTGTAGCTGGTGCTGGAGTGGGAGATGCAGCAGTTAAAGCTACTGTGCCTTCAGTGGCTCATTACTGTTTGTGCTATGTGTTTTTGTTCTATGTTGCTGTGTTAATGTTTGCATTTATGTTGAGCTTGATGGAATTGTGCACTTGTCTGTGGTTGAATGATAAAGTTACTTTTGACTTTTTGACTTTTGACACTAAGGTGTGTGCAGCTTCTTCTTCTTTCGGTTTTTCCCGGTTAGGGGTCACAACAGTGGATCACCTGTTTGCTCTTAATTGGCAGTGGAGTTTGAAGGTGTCGAGTTGCCAGCCCGGCGCCCAACCTTCCACAGAAGGCACACACATACACGCACTCATGCCTAGGGCCAATTTAGAGTATCCAATTCATGTACAGCATGTCTTTGGGATGTTGGAGGAAACTGGAGCACCTGGAGGAAACCCACGTGACCACAGGGAGGACATGCAGACTCCACACAGAAGGCTCCCCAGGTGAGGATCGAACCGAAGAACCCCTTGCTGTGAGACAGCAATGCTTACTGCTGCACCACCGAGGCCGCCCACTAAGGTGTGTGCAGCACTCTCCCGTATTAGTCAGGACCACATCCAGTATGGTTGCACCCCTGCTTGGTGTATTGATAATCTGGTCCAAGGAGTTTGTGCTTGTGTTTACAAAATCCAGGAATTTCTGTGCCTGTACGTTTGTTGTCGAGTATGATTCCTAGTTAATAGTGAGGTAATTAAAGTTGCTGATGAATATAGTATTGGGTTGGATTGTGAGTATTTCCAGTAAGCTGAAGTACATATTATGGGCTTCTTGGGTCATAGTGGGTGACCTGTAAATTGCAAGGAAGGGATATGGGATTTTGCCTATGGTGATTTGAACATCGAGAAGCTCAAGTACATTGTTCTGTCTAACCAGCCTTGACATATATTTATTTTTGATATAAATTGAGACACCTCCACATTTAGTCTCTGTATGTGTAGTAGCTGGTCTAAATGTGTGGAAGACATTATAAGCTTTATATTGGTGTGCTCTCTGTGGCTTTAAAACATTAGTCAGTGACTGCACAAATATCAGCATTCTCTAGGTTGAGGAGAGCTTCTAGGGAGTGTTTTGTTTAGAGCAGTAACGCCTTTAGATTTTCTTGGTTTTGATTTGCTGTCAGAAGTACTTTCAGTTTGGCATTGCCTAAAAAAGGCACTATGGGGGAGGACAATATTTTACCTAATATTCAAAAGCCTAGAGGGGGGAGAGATGCAGATCATCCCTGGCAAAGTAGCGTGCTCTGTTGACAATCTCTTTCCATGCTGACAGATATTTTACCCCGTTAGAATGACACCAGAACCTAAGCCAATTATTAAAGTTAGTCATTTGTATTCATATTGTGGCATCATCCTTTATGAAGTTAAAATGCTGCTCAGTGCTAGACTCACATCAGCCTAGGGCACATATTCCAAGAGCTTAATGATGTCTCAGATCATTTACGCCCAAGTGCACTATGAGTGACTCATGCTGGTACTTGATGCCCAATAACCTGAGTGCACGTGTAATGTGGTGGATCCTGACCCCTGATAAATGATTGATTGTGACTTTCTCCTTACTCCTGCCTGGTGAGATGGACATCAGTGTGTCCCAGAATATAGTCTCTAATGACCAGAAGATTGGATTGTGAGGCGACTTGCCTTATGGGCTTAGAAGTAGAGGCTCCATGAGATGTGGCTGTATGTGTTGATGTGGGAGTTGTTTTGAAAGACTGCATTCAGGCTGCAGAGGGTATTTGTTATGTGTACTTCATCTAGGAGGTCTTTGGGGTTTAAGAGTGTTACATTAAGTGCCTCAGCATATGTGGGTCTATGTGCCTGCCTTGGATTGTGTGTGATGGGTGCAGTGTGTGTACTAATGACAACCTGATTGACATCCAGAGTGCTTTTATGTGTGTGAGCTTTGCCTCCAGTGTCATTGTGTAAGTACCTTTCTCACATACTATTTCAGTTTTTTTGAAAATTAACTGGTTGTCAGTAAATGTGAGGCAATTTCTACACTGCCACTAGA
Source organism: Protopterus annectens (assembly GCF_019279795.1). Taxonomy (NCBI): domain Eukaryota; kingdom Metazoa; phylum Chordata; order Ceratodontiformes; family Protopteridae; genus Protopterus; species Protopterus annectens. Next base: position 1,482,284,190 of record NC_056741.1, on the reverse strand, counting down.
TGCCCATATCCACCAAACTGGTAACAGAGATAGAAGGAATGTTCATATCCATGGCATTGATTAGAGGGTTAGAGGGTTGGAGTGAAAATATAAAGTAAGGTCAAGAGTCAGTATGGAACTCTGGAGGCAGTGTTTCTTACTTCAAACTAGTTATCCCATGTGGAACTAGGTATTTGGGAAATTGCAATAGTGTTTTTATAGGAAAAAAGTCAACTCTAGGTGACTGCATCTATAGAAAACATTGTGAAACACTTGAACAGATACTAATATGAAGACCCTGATGGTTTATGGATGAAGTATTTCAGCAGATTTAAGCAGATATTTTGAAGTTGGGTTAGACAGGAGCAACTCAAGCAATACTTACTGAAAAGAACGAATTAGCCAGTACTTACTGAAAAGAAGGAATTAGCCAGTACTTACTGAAAAGAACGAATTAGCCAGTACTTACTGAAAAGAACGAATTAGCCAGTACTTACTAAAAAGAACGAATTAGCTAAAAAGAACAAATTAGCCAGTACTTACTGAAAAGAAGGAATTAGCCAGTACTTACAAAAAAGAACGAATTAGCCAGTACTTACTGAAAAGAAGGAATTAGCCAGTACTTACTGAAAAGAACGAATTAGCCAGTACTTACTAAAAAGAACAAATTAGCCAGTACTTACTGAAAAGAAGGAATTAGCCAGTACTTACTGAAAAGAACAAATTAGCCAGTACTTACTAAAAAGAACGAATTAGCCAGTACTTACTGAAAAGAAGGAATTAGCCAGTCAAGAAGGAAGAAAACAGAGGGGTCATCTGAATTACTACTGCTTGGTTACTACTAGTGCTGGTCTCAGCACAGCTTCATGTTGTTGGGATATAATACTCCATTGTTTCTTCTCTCACCAGAACCAAAACAGTAGCACTAATCCAAAGATGAGAAGCAGGACACGGGCTCTTTGATGATCCACAGTCTTGTCCCAGATGGCATAAGGCCATTTTTCTGGTAGATGCCTTGAATGGCAAACAGACCAATCAGGAAGGACACACACAGGCAATCACTACTGCCCAATCAGAAACAGTCAAGAGTCAATGCACCCTCTCACCAGGAGCAAAATATAAGTGCAAATATCAAGCTGGCACCTATAAAGCAGTTATTTAGGTTTCCTGGTGATCAATAGTCTCCAGGAAATAAAGCCCTTATGCTCCTTCTCTCACCAGGAGCAAAACGGAAGCGCTAATACCAAGATGACTAGTGAGAGGCAAAACATAGTCTCTCCAGTAATTGGTGGACATGGAGTAGCTGTTGCAGATTTTAAAGGTAAGATGGAAAAATGTGTTAATATTATAAAAGCTGCAGTGTGCAATAAGCAGTTAGTTGTGAAAGAGGGGGTTACATAAGCTTTAGCTATCTAAGTGGAGAGTCACTAATTTTAAACGAGTAAGATAGGGTGGGGTGGCCAATAAATTTAAATAGCTGAAGGGGAGTAATTTCACAAAATGACATTTTTGTGCTTACTCAAAATAGCCAATGAAAGAGGCGAGGGAAAGATATATGTGGGCAAATTAACATAAGGGGCAGTCAACTAGAAAGACAGTTGAGTTTAAAAACACAACAGGGCCAGGGTAGGAGAGTAGGGAAAACTTAATTTCTGTGTGACTCACAGGAGATACAGTTGTGGCCTCTTTCTTAGTTTAAATATACAGTTAAAAGCAGCATAGAAGTAAAACACAGTGTAAAGAAAATAAATCACAATTTACAAAGCAGAAGGCAATGAAGCAATACAAATACAATAAACTAAAAACAAACTAACCTTTCCCTCACAGCAAGTTGTGGCAGAGTCTGGATGAGCTTTTCTAGTAAAGTGAAGTGTATCTCGTAGAACTACTGCTACTAAATGCAAGCCAAAGCTGGAAGCCATTAAGGTTGCTGTTAGTAATAAGAGACATGTCAGCTTCATGCAATAAGATGTCTTGACTAATTGCTGTGTTGGCTTACTGCAGCTGGACCTGGCATTTGTATGGAGCAGCCTTTACAGTACTATCATGGAACAAGTCCCTTCAACAAGTCATTAGTGATACGTAGACTCCCTGGAAAGACCCTGTCAAAAATTAAGCTTTAACCCAGGAGCATCAGGAAACCTAATGAGTAGATCCAATCTTTCCAGGTAAGCTTTCATTTTAAATGATATGGCTGACTCCTGTTCTATCCCTCCTCAGTATTCCAAGTCTATTACAGAAACTGTAGAAGCTCTTTTGAAGGGGAATGTGGTCAAATGGCAAATGGCCATTATAGGCCCCTTTTCTAACATCAGCCCAACATACCTTTCATAAATAATCCAGTGCTGTAGCTAAAGTGCTCCAATTTAGTAGTCGATGACATAAAATAATTAAAGATATTTACTGAATGCAGATAAGAATATTGATCTCTGAATGGAAAGAATAGCATGTCCAGACATTGCCAAGTGAAGGCTGATGCAGCTAAGTAATGGACTTGGCTATATAATGTAGGATTTATTACAATGGTGTACTACAACAATAATGATATGTTAAGCTGAAACAGGTGTGATTTTCTTAGTTCATAGTTTTATACAAGGCTAATGACCACTCAGACATTTACAAAACTAACTACTTAACCAAATGTGCCCCTCTAGCTGTTGTATCTTGTGCATTTATATTAAGGGGATGTTAGATTGCAATGCTACTTTAGATTATATAGAGGGAATATGTTAGTTTGGATATGACTTACTGCCTGCGTCTGTCATGTCAGAGACATAGGGGCCAGACCTGGGATGAATTTCCATTTCCCATCTACTGATCTAGTTTATGTTTGAATATGGTTGTGGAGGGATCCTACTTCACATTGATGGGCAGTGTATTCCAGAGTATGTGGATTCTCTGAGATACACATCTGTGTCTCCAGTATGTCCTATTTATGTTACAAGCGAAATGTATATACTTACAGCTAGTAGTTTTAATGTTGTTCATTCTGTGGATGTGCAAAAGGTCCATCAGAGCAAGGTACAAAGATGCCTTATATGCCACACATAGATCAACCCTCAGAACTCTATAGGAGATTGGGTATAGAGATAGGGATTATAAGGTGATCCATATCAGACAATACATTTGTCAAGTACATGCCATAGGGGACTATAGTAGTTCAAAAGGAGGAGTAATTAGTGCAAACAACCATTCTGAATGACAGTAAGACATAGTTACTTAGCCCTAATTTCTCGTAGACTTTTGGGTTTCTAATACCATGACAGAAATGGACCTCATTCCTAAGTCAAAGTAAGATTAAAAGATTTGGAAATTGGTATTGTTTCAATCTTTGATGTTAACCAAAAGTGCTCTTCGCAGCACCTGCAACATGCCCAGAACTGACACCTTCTGCAATTCATAGGGAGTTACATGTAATGTTAGCACAACTAAATATGATTGTAAATTATTTTTTATGAGACCCATTTGCTCCTATTACTATTGGAAATGTAGGGGTACCCTTATTTTGCATTGCCATTGTTTCTGCCTGCATATCCTGGTATTTTATGACTTTGTGTCTCTCTGTACATAAGACACTGTAATCACTTACTGGGTGTAGCAATTTCAATAATCAATGTTACTTGTGTCTCCTGTTCATGGACTACTATATCTGTTTTTCTTTGAACTGTTGGTAATGGGTGATCCCATGTTATATAAACATCATTATTTTCTAAAATTTTTATAATGCTTTGTGGCTCGTGTTTCCAATGCTTCTCAGCTACTGCATTATTATGATATTTGCACAATCTCCAATGCAACAGTCTTGCCATGTTATTATGCCTTTCAGTATACAGGCCCTCTGCCATTAGTGAATCACACCTAGCAAGAAGATGTGTGACTGTTTCCAGTTCTGTTTTACAGAACCTGCATTTGTCCGTTTCTCCTATGTGTTTAACAGACTTTGTAAACCAATGTGTATGTAGTCTACTATCCTATGACACCAATATTAACCTTTCATCTTTTTGTTTAAATTCACCACTCCTTATTTCTGCATCAGAATCTAGTCAAAAAGAAGTCGTTCCAGCGGTTATCTGTACTTGCAAGTATATTTATGCCTTTTCTACATTTCAAAAATTTCACTTTGTTTAGATCTGGTGACAACAGTCAATATATCTACAGTCCAACTTTAGAACGAGGAATATATAATTTTGGTATACATCGATTTTTATATATCATTTGATAATCTTGAAAAAATAACTCAAAAGAAAAAAAGCAGCAAACTGGATGAATGGTTCACACAACCATAAAATATGTAAACCAAGCTTAGAAAGTGAAAAACTGAACCAGAACATGGTGAAAACTTGCAACATAAATAAAATATGAAGCAATGAAAATCCAGGATTTATTGTGAGTGCTTTCAGAGTGTTAGATACTGCTTCATCAGACAATAAACACTGACATCTATCCAATATTTAAATTAGAACTAACCAATGAGGCAGCACATCCAATAAAACACACAACCAATAAAAATCCAGCATCATGTCCTACATATACATTAGCAATAACAATGAAATCAGAATAGTGGAATCCAAGTGGTAAGTCCTCCGTTGTAAGTAGAAATAAATAAACCAAAAGACTGCTATACACTAACAACGGATGGAGCCAGGCATACAGGAAACTCAAGTACCAAGCAAGAAGTCAAGAAATAAGGTAGCTCAAATGATTCAGGTAGCAAGCACAGAAAGTCCAAGTATATATAAAAGCATATAAAATCCTCCTTTATTGTAGTCGACAAAAGGTAAGCGCTTTCACTATCTAGCTTCATCAGACCATATGGACCATATTATATATGTGTTCCCAAATCCCATCACAAAGTCTCCTGTCAGTCTTACGTATATAGAAAGCAGAACAAGCTATGCAAAAGGCTAAATATACTATATGGCGTGTATCACATGTGGCAGTTACTTTAAAAATCGATTCTCTTCCTGTATCTGAATGTAAAAATATGTTGGAAGAATGTATATATCTACAATAATTACATTTGCTACAAGGGTGTGTACCTAATACATTCTGTGTTTCTGTACATATATCCATCATCTTCGGGTAACATCATTCTTCTTACTGATTCTTTTTTATTTTTAAACACAAAAGTTAGTCTATCACCAACTACTGATCTTTGGGTCAGTTAGTAAAATCCGCCAATGTTTTCTTATTATTTCCTTAATTTTTATAGTACTGCTAGAATATACCAGTGGTATTTTTAATACAGAGGTCTGATTATGAGGGGTAGATATACCCCATGGATCTTCAGAAAAAAATATGGTTTCCCCTCAATTGTTCTTACTTCAGAAGGATTCCACACTGAAATGACTTCATCTAAAATACTAATAACCTCTTTATGGTCATACCGACGTGCAACAAATCTTTCCTTCAGTGAAGTCATTTTAGTGTGGAATCCTTCTTAACTAGCATTTAGTCTAGAAGCTCTTAACCCTTGTCTTTTAACAAAATTATTAAATATATGAGATGGGTGCATACTCTGCCGGTGTAAAAGGTAGTTCCTGTGGCATGTCTTCCTAAACATTATAGTATTTAACTTGCTGTTTATATCTTTTAATACACTTACAGCTAAAAATCTATATGATCATAAGAACTATTCATATTAAATTTCAAAAACAAGGCTGTGCTGTTTAAATATTCATAAAAAGATATTAATTCATCATTGTTACAACCCTCCCATATCATAAACAAATCATCTACAAATCTCAGATAGAACACTATTTTATCCTTATGCATACTGTTAAGAATGTATTCTTCTTCCCATACAGCCATGACAGTGCTGGTGTAGCTACGGGCACTAGAAGTGCCCGTAGCTACTCCATCCATCTGTAGATATAACACATGATTAAACATTTCATTAGTTTCAAGTACCATTTCCATAAATAAACATAATAAATCTATAAACTTTACATCATATAATACAATGCAATCATGAAAAAAAATTCTTATTTTCCTCTGCAACTGACCCAATACCTTTTGGAGTCTGTCAATCACCCAAAAACTATAAGTTAGAGCAGGAAGAGTAAGTTTCTTTTTAGCTTGGCCTTTGTTCCTGCATGTCAGGGTTGTTTTTTGTATTAAATGGAATCCTCTAAACTTTGTATTTGGTCATGTTTTATTGTAAATCTTTCATCAATTCCCAAATATTTATACACTAACTCCTGCTCTAGTTCCTTTATGTCGCATTCCTGTCCCAGACTGATATTTTCTTGGTGCTGCAGCTTTCCTGCTTTAAATGTTACTTTTGCACATTTTCAAGATTATATGACATTCTTATATCATCTGGGAGAGTTGGGACCACTTGCAGTTGTGCTATCACCTCCTCGCTGATGAAAATGCAGTTTTAAATCATCCACAAAAAGAAGATGAAAAGTCTTTACACTCGGTTGTTTTCTGGGAGCCAAATTGTAACCATAACTTAATCTGTAAAGTAGACAGCTTAATGGATTAAGGGCAAGTCAAAGGAACAGCAGTGACAAAATGTAATCATGGAATATTGCACTTTGAATTTTTATCACTGATATTATAATTTATCCTTTATCATGGCTTAACTGCAAAGTGGTTTGCCGCTGTTTCATGGTCACTATAATGAAACTGATCAGTGTAGGGTGTATGTTATACATCTTTAAGTACTCCTTTATCCATGAATGTGGGATGGTGTCAAAGGCTTTTTTGTAATCTATCCATGCCATACTTAGATTCTTCCCTAATTTACCCATTCACCATTATGTGTTTATTTAATAACAAATGATCCCTTGTTCCACGTGACTTTCTTTTGTTACCCTTTTGTTCTATTGCCATGACTGAGTTTTCTGCGAAGTGACTATAAACTCTGCTGGAATCATTTTGTATATAGTTTATATATTGTCAGAAGGCAAGTTATTGGTCTGTAGTATTTATGATAGCTTTCAGGTTCATCCTTAAAGAGGATCATCATTGTAACTCTTGCTACCCAGGATGGTGTCTGTTCAGCATGCACATATAAATAATTTTTCATGTAAAGATGTTAATACTTTTAACCAGAAGTTAGGTCCTGTATCTAAGCCTGAAGTTTTTCATTTAGGAGTTTTTCATAATTTTGTTTCAATTTCTCTGGCCATTCCATCACTCGATTTCTTTGTTTTCCAGTTTTCTATAAAACTTTTTTGGGTTATCAATGAACTGTTTATTTTCTATTTTTCCTTTATATTTATCTTCATATCTTCGAAGATGTCCTTCCATATCACTGTTGCAGCATTCTTTACAATGGGATTGCCCTGCCAAGAACAGCCTGACATCTGGCCAGTATACCAAAGCCTTTAGGTTGTAATGGGTAAGCTGTACTTCACACATATGATCCCCATGTATGGCATAGAGCATAAAGGTGATGTCCTCAGAACTTGTTTGGCACCAGTCCATGCCCATTCATCTGCTGATTTCTACTGCTTTCAGATAAGTACCCTTTTTATTTTATTTATTTTTTTATTTTATTATACTTGTTTTGCCTTGTTTCTGGTTGTTGGGTTTCGTGTCATCAAGAAAGAGGAAATGCCAGTGTGGGAGATACATTCCCCATAAAGATCATCAAGGGCAGTGATTGTTCTATTTAGGTGCTTCCAATGAGCATAAGCATACATTTTGTGAGATTTGTCAAGCTTTTGTCCCTAAGACATTGCATAGTCAGCTTTCCTCCCTTGGAATTTATTTAGTGAACCAACAACGTCAACTGTTGGCTAAAGATACCATGGAAGGATCTTCCCGTCCTGAGGGCCAGCCTTCTGCAAAGAAAAAGACCAAGAAACTTGGTCTGATTCTTTAGCTGTACTGCTTCCACCAGGAATCTTCCTTGAAGCTAGTGAAAGTCTGATGGATCATCAGTTTTCTTTCTCAGATTCCTCTGCAGTGACCACTTCAGAGGCTGGCATGGATCCAACTCCATTCATGTCCATTTTGGATGTACAGGGGGAACCAACGCTGGCCATTATAGAAGGGCTGGGGATGTTCCTGAGATACTAGTTAGGGAAGAGGTTATGACTACCATTATAGAGTGTCATCAAGTGTCAAAGACTACTAAAGTTTTACAGGCTGATGCCCCATTTAAAAAGTAGCAGAAAACTAAACACATTTCACCTGCTCCAAAGGATTTTCAGAGGAATGGCAAAACATCACTCAAGGCCTATTTAATGCCCTTATGGCTCTTAAGCCTCCACAGGGATTTAGTTTCTGTTCCTTCTCCTCCTCCTTGGTCTTCTACGACTATTAAGAAGCCCAGGGATCAGGATTCCTCTGAGGAGGATGTTACTGATTCTGATTAAGTATCTCTGACCTAGTCCTCTCATATTTCTTTGCCACTTGACTATGGTTCTGAGGAAGTAGAGTCTATCAGTCTTGATTCTCTTTCTGAGGAAATTTCGTTTGGTGACACTATTTCTAGAATGATTGAATTGTTTTCAAATGAGACTGTTCTCAGGTGTCTGATGTTCAGAACAGGTACTATGAGCTTCTACAGAAGAAGTCTGAAGCCCTCTGCTGTTCCTCCTGTTCTTGCTACCTTGCTGGATGCTATCTCCACTGCTTCTCAGGCTCTGGATTCTCAATTCCTTGCCAAGAAACCTGATAGGTTTTATAAAGTGCCTGAGGACTGCAAGCTTTTTTATAAGTGTCCCCCTGCTGACCCTTCTGCAAAGTCAGTTGCTTCTGATAAGCCCTTTAAATTGTTACCCTCCACTAATTTGCTTCCATCTTATAAGGATAGCAGAACCATGGAGAGGCTAGGTAAGAAGGAATATACTTCTGCTACCTTAAACATTTGAGCTGTTAACTATCAGTCACAGGTCTACTATACATTTTGAACTTTCTAAATGTCGAACATCCTATGGTCGAGACCATAAGATCGAATTTTTGAAATTTCTAACCATTTAAATGGAGATTACCATACAGAGCAGAATGGCATATTTACTATTTTCCTCGCTATAGTGTGGTCTTGTCGTTGGTATATTTAATTAGCAGAAGGTGTGGGGGATGTAGGGGGGCTACCCAAACTCATCCTACTGAGAAGCTTCCTTTTCTTAACAAACCAGGTACTGTCTGACTATCCTTGTCTTGTTCTTCTTGGTCATATTCCTCTTTCTCTACATCTTTCATTGTCCCTTCCTTTTTGGTTAAAGATCACCCAAGACTCCTGGATTCTTTCCATAGTTTGCCAGGGGGTTATTACATGGCTTAGAAATCTCTTCCCCATTTTTGGGCATTCCTTATCCTCCTAAAGAACAATTACCTTTTTCCATGGGTGCTTCAGGGCCTGTTGGCTCAGGGAATAATTCATGAAGTTCCAACTCCTCACAGAGTTAAGGGGTTTTAGGTCCACAGGAAAGAAGGCACCTGGAGACCAATTTGGAATATGTCTCAGGTGAACACCTTTTTGAAAACCCCACCCTTTCCTTTTGTTTCATCTGCTACTTCCTTAGGCTTCCTGCGACCTCCTCAGGCTTTTCTAGTTTCCCCTCGCTCTTAAGCATGCTTATCTATACATTCCTATTAATCCCCTTTAAAGAAATTTTTACATTTCTCTGTTGTTTCTTGGCATTTTCAGTTTTCTGCTTTTCCTTTTTAGTCTCTCTACTGCCCCAAGGTCTTCACCAAATACCTTGTACCTGTGATTGCTTTCTGCAGGTTAAGGGGGTTACATGTCTTTCCTTACCTGGATGACCTCCTTATTCAGGCCTCCTCTGCAGAGATTTTACTTCAGCATTTACACTTTATTTCTCTCCTGCACAGCCTGAGGTTTACTGCAAATTTCCAAAAGTCATTCCTGACTCCTTCCCAGGATCATATTTTTTTGGGTCTATATTATAAGATCGACGTTTGAAAACATTGAGCAACATATGTTCGACACCATATGGTCGATGTCTTCAAACATCGACCTTATAAAAAGACAAAAAGAAAAAAGTATCCTAATGGGTTTAAGCAGGGGGGCAAGCCACCCTGCTCCCCCATGTGGGGGGCTGCACCCCCCACACCCCTCGATACTTAAATATACCAACTCTGAGACTGCACTACATTGCAGTAAACAGAAATCTCCCCTTACAGAGATTTCCATTTATACTCTCGAGATTCTGAGCATTCGATATTCTCGTGTCGACAATGTCAGATTCAACATTGTCGGCTTTCGAGAATGTAATATAGACCCTATTTTTTGGGGATGCAGGATCCAGACTGTTCAAGCGCTGGCATCCCTGCCTCCTCCCAAGGCTGTAACTCTCATTGTTTACTTTCAGTCCCTTCTTTCTCTGTCTTCAATCACAACCAGAAAATTTCTGATGGCTCTGGGTTTCATGAAGTCCACCATTCATATGCTGAAACTGGCTAAGCTCCATATGAGAAAGCGCCAGTGGTTTCTAAACTCAGTTTAGCTTCATCATTCTCATCCTTTAGATTTTCTAGTCCCTCTTCTTCCATGCCTCAAGCTGGAGCTTCAGTGGTAGATTCATCAGTTGTCCCTCAGTCCAGGCCTTCCTTTTCAATTTCTAATCCCCTCTCAGGAAATTTTCACAGATACCTCAGACATGGTATGGGGGGGGCCCTCCTTCGGCCCTCTGAAGGTGCAGGGCCTTTGGTCTCTTCCACAAAAGAAAAAACATATCAGTGTCAAAGAGATGAGAGTTCTTCTGCTGGCTCTTCAGGCTTTTTATTCTACTTTTTTTTCCAGGGCCCCTCAAGATTCTCCCAAGCAATGCCACAGTGATGTGGTAGGTCAACAAGCAAGAGGTGACAAGGTCTTATCTCCTATGCAGGTTACCCCATAATGCCTGGGAGCTAGCTATCCAGTATCAGGTGAACCTTCAGGTGGTTTACATTCCTTCATATCAGAACACGGTGTAAGATTCTATGAGCAGGTCCATAACACAATCCCATAAGTGGATGCTTCACAGGGATGTGTTTCTGGACATTGTCCACCAGTGGGGTACTGCTCAAGTAATCTATTTGCTTCCTCTCTGAACAAACAACTTCTTCTATTTTTGTGCCAGAGTCCCATGCTCTCTGCTCTGGAAGGTGGATTCCCTCTCTTTTTCTTGGAAGGGGATGTTTCTTTATTCCTTCCCTCCCTTTCCTCTCATTCTAAAAGTGTTGTTCAAGATAAAACCGGATGCTCCCAAATCTTGCTGATGAATCCCTTTTGGTCTAGACAGCATTGGTTCCCTCTTCTTCTGCATCTTGTCAAGGGCAATCATCACAAGTTACCTCACTGGGTATACTGACTCACACAAGACAAGGGTCTTTCATCTATCTGCACCTGTCCGTATTGTGGGTGATAGGGGTTTGATACCCCACAGACACTTTTATTTTCCTGAAGACATGTTTCAGGCCCTGCAGGAGGCCAGGGAACTCACTGCTAGGAAATCTTACTTATCAAAATGGAAGAGATTTTCTGTTTGGTGTCTTTCTTATAACCTGGATCTACTGATTGTGGTTGAATCTTTGGTTCTCTCTTATTTATGTGAATTGCTCAATGCTAGGTTGGCTTAATCTTCTGTTAAGGCCCACCTATGAGCTATCTCTTCTTTTCTGCCTTTAACTCCCCCTTTAGCCTCTAGATTTGAGGCCAAACAGATTCCTAGAGGTGTCTTTCACATTAGATCCCCCAGAAATCTTGTTCCTCCTTCCTGGGACCTTAATTCTGTTTTAGAAAAATTGACTCAGGGTCTTTCTGAGCCAGATGCTTCAGCTTCCTTACAGCATTGCTCTTGTAAGAATGTTGTTCTTTTGGCCCTTACTTCTGTCATATGGGTGTCTGAGCTGCAAGCCCATATGGCTGTGCCTCCTTGTTTAGTTTTCCATGAGGACATGGTGTCCCTTCATACTAATCCTTATTTTATTAATGAGTTGTTTCTTAATCAGTCTATTCACTTGCCCATTTTTCCCTTCTCCGCTAGTGAGAAGGTTTTGCACACCTTGGATTTGCATAGACAATTCAGATATTATCTGGATAAGACTAAAGATTTACATAAATCTGCACAGCTTTTTGTTTCATTTCAACCAGCAGATGAACAAGCATTCAAACTGACAATTGAAAATGGTGTTTGGACTGGTGGGAAAGAAGTTCTGAAGATGATAGATCCGGACGTTACCTTTATGCCCTATGCCGTGCATGTGGAGCATATGTGTGATGTACAGATTATCCATTACAACCTAAATGTTTTGGTATACTGGCTGGACATCAGGCTGCCCTTAGCAGGGGATCCCTATTGTAAAGAATACTGCAACGGTGAAGAGAAGGACATCTCCTGTTATAGTAAGATTTTACACAACTGGACTTTTTTCTGCCTGTGCTGATATCTTTAGTTTATTATTTGCAATAGTGCACAATAGATCTTGGTCTGTTCTGATTCTGTGCATTGTTTTTATCACATCTATTTTTCTAAGAAGTTTTGTTGATCTATTCCCTCTTTCATACTCTTCTAACAGTGACATGTCTTGTCTTAATTCCTTTATAGTTTTCTCTGTTCAATACATCCACAATGGCATTTGATTTCTCCCCTTCCTTTCCCTTACTGCCCTGTGTTTTTGTGATAAGACTTTATCTGTTATTTATTTATCTGCACAGTAATTTATTGTATTTGCTTCTGTTATAGTGTGTGAATTTCTGTTTATACTCTTGATTGCTGTGTTCCTTTTTTTATCAGACTTTTGACATTTTGAGTCTTATTGATTTTCTGTAATCTATTTTTTTCATCAATCTTAATATGTTTATCCATCTCTATTAAATCAAGCAACTCTTCCCTTAGATAATTTTCTTCTAAACTGGGGGCACGTTCTTTGTTCTCTGTTTCCTGCCAGCATTGTACAGAAAGTTCAAGAACATTTTCTTGTGACATATTCTGTTCAGCTGTATCCTGCATCATCTGTTGCTCTTAAATATGGGAACTCACTGGCCTATCACTCCACTGCATTGACTGTGTCAGATTCGCCACTGTTTCATACTCCTACCCTTGGTGTGCAACTTCAGCTGAACATTTGTACTGATTTCCTGCTGAAAGCTCCAGGGTATCATCATGTGACAAGTGATGAGATGATTCCTGTTCCACCTGTCTCTCCTAAATTTGGGGACTCATTGTTCCATTATGCTGTGACACTACCAGAGTTGCAATTTCTAATTAAATCATTTACTTCGCAGGTAATCCATAACATCAGTTTCTATTTATTTAACTTCTCCATTACTAATCCCATTTTCTACTTCCCCTGTCATTTTCTTATTTTTTGTATTTTGAAATTTTCCATATCCAGATGTCATTGCCTGTATTTCTTTTTGAAATATCGTTAATGCTGCATTTTTGTATTGATTATTTTTGCTTTTTCCTTTGCATGACTATTGCCAATATTAAATATTTTTCTTTCTTATGTCCATATTTCTTCTTCAGATGTCTCCCAATCCACCTGCTTCTCCTTACTTTAGGGAGTCTTTGTTCCATCATGCTGTCATATAACCTGTGTTACACTTTCTACACTAAATATTTCATTTTGCAGGTAATCCATAGCTTCAGCCTCTATTTAACTTCTTTACTAATCTTCTGTTCTGCGTTCCCCTTTTGTGATCTTATCTTCTGTACTGTGAAATTTTCCTTCGCCTGTATTTCTCTTCAGATTATCTTTGTAGCCACCTTTTGTATTGAGTAGCTTGCCTTTCTCCTTTGTAGAAATATTGCATCACTCGTGAAATAGGGCAACACAGAACTAAGCACTCATGAAATAGGGCAGCACAGAACTAAGCACTTGTGAACATGGCCGGCCAAAGGCTTAGGCAAACTAGGCAACCGCCTAGGATGCCATACAGGCCAGCCTATAAAAGGCTCAGTTTGTGTTCATTTATTTATTTATTTTAATTAATTTACTTTTTTTATTATGCAAACACATAATAAGAAGAGTACATTAATTAAAATGAATAAATAAACCATAGGGCGCTGGAATCATAGGGCGAGGGGTGAGTGGCCTCCCACTTTTAAACCTGCAGTGTAGCCAGGAGGCTTCAACAACTACCAAAAAAAAAAATCTTCACTCCATTACCTTTCAGGAGAAATATATCCACATCATACGCACTTACGCCAACACTGATGTAAAGACATTCTATGGTGGTACGTGGAAATTAAACTAGCATTTCAAGAGAGGGATTAATTCTGTGTGTATACATGTGGCCATTTCATTTAAAAAGGAGGTAAGTAAGATTATTCGTGTGTGTGTCTGCATAGTTTAAACTTAGTTTCTCTATGTGAGAGAAAGTATGTGTGTATGCATGTATGTGTATGGAATTTAAATTAGTTGTTCTATTGGAATGAGAGATAAAATGCATGTGTTACTGTGTAAGAGAGTAGATGTGTGTATGACTGGAAGGTGTGTGTCTGTGTGTTATATGAGACAGTAGGAGTGTGTGGGATTTAAACTAGTTTAGTTTCTGTGTGAAAAAGAATGTATGTGTGTGTTGCTTCATGGAGAGTAGGTGTGTGTGTGTGTGTGTGTGTGTGTGTGTGTGTGTGTGTGTGTGTGTGTGTGTGTGTGTGTGTGTATTGCTATGTGAGAGAGAGCAACTGCATGTGTGTGCAACATACCTCTCAACTGTCCTCATAAAATTTATAGTTCTGTGATTTACCACTTAGACACTTAAGATAATAACTGTATATATACATACATACATATGTATATATATATATATATATATATATATATATATATATATATATATATATATATATATATATATATATGGATTCACTTTATAACCTCAAAATACTAAAATATCGAATTTCAGTATCTCGAGACTATAAAACTGAATCCACAAAAGACCGACACAAAAAAAACGCGAAATTCACAACACCGAAAAAACCACACACACTATACCACACATATACCACAACACCCACAACACAACATAAACAAACAAAACTACACACATACACAACTCATACACACATAAGCAGGGGGAAAGCCCCCCTGCACCCCCCCATGTGGGGGCTGTGCCCCCACACACCCCTACTTATATATACTAACTCTGAGATCACACAAAACAAAAGCCAACTCACACATGCACATCTCCGACCCCTCACACACACATCAAACACATCAGCACACTCACACACACTCTATCTCCCACTCAAAACCCTTAGAAAACACTTACCTGACATAACACCTACATCCACACATGGCACCGTTCACCATCAAAACACAACCCCGGACATTACGCAATGTAAGGTCATAACCGCGAATTCGACATATATTCGAGTTCGCGATTATGACCTTTCGCTATTTTTAACATTCAGCTTTATAGTCTCGAGATACTGAAATTCGACATTTCAGTAATTCGAGGTTATAAAGTGTTTCTATATATATATATATATATATATATATATATATATATATATATATATATACACACACACACACACACACACATATATACATACACACACACACACACATATATGTATATATATATATATATATATATATATATATATATATATATATATATATATATATATATATATCTAGTTTAAAAGAGCAGCGTGGTTGCATTTACTTTAAGTGTGTTTTTTACACAAAGTTACATTTTTCGAATACTGAAATTAGTCATATAATACCCAGGTTTTTTGCAGGTCATTTTAATGTAGAAATGATCTTAAGCTAAGCAGTTTTATGTCAGTGTTTTTGTAGATCAAAAATGTCAACAAAAATGTGTTTTATTGATAACAGCAAGGCAGGTCACAATAAAGGCAGGTCAGGATAATACTGTTTATGGTACAATGTTTAGAAAAGTACAAAAGTTAATCTATGGTGTCTTTTAAACACTTTTTCTGACTTCATTTGAGCACAAGCTTTGGCTGTGGCAGTATATGAAAGGTCTATATGTACTGATATATTGAATAAAAATACCCTGATAACTAAATGTTATAGTTTTTTAACCTGCTTTATTGTAGGTTGAAAGTTTAAATGAGTCTCCACCAAAAAGCCCCTTATTTATTTTGTTTGTTTGTTATCAATGTGGCCTTTTTCAGCAAGTGGTAAGGTTAGTAAAATACAGTGTTATAACCCTTAGTAAATTAAAAAAAAAAAAACTATCATTTATTTACAGTCCACATTTTGGGTCAAGGGTATGTACCATTTCATTGAACGGAGAGCTAGTCATGCAAGGCATTTTAATGTTAAGCTTGTTTATTCTCTTTCCAGTCATGGTGTCAGTCTAATATTTTGCAGGCTTACAGGAATCTTTAGTTATTCAGTTTGTTGGTGATGATACAGTGCATTCTAGACTGTTTTCCTTAGGTGAAAGCTGAACTGCCGCCATGCCTGTCCTCAAAAGTCTATTTCCTTTACAAATTTGTCTAGTTCAATAGATTAAAAGCTAAGGTTTGGAAGTATGCAGCCAGCCCTTTAAACTTATCAATTATGCTTTCCCAAGGTGGCGAGAGCATTTCTGATGTTGATGGAATGGGTGATGAGATGTATTGTTGGACAGAAGCAAGTGACTATGAACTTCTTAGTCATTTCCTATTGCAATATTACCAACTTACCAATTTTTTAATGTAATATAGGCAATTATTTTTTCAAGGGTAGCAGGCACTGAATTTGTAGATAAAACATTGATATGTAAAGTTGTTTGCCAGTAGCATCCTCTTCATTAGTTACACATTTCTTTAATGTGGAATTCAGATGATTTTACTTCTGCAGAGATTGTGCGTGTGGAGTAATACTGGTGGACTGTAATGACAGAAGTCATGAGTGGCCTTTTATTTTTGAAATTTTCTGAAATGGTAGTTATTGGTTCATGCATTTTGTTTCATTGCTTATTAAAAGAATGTGTAAATCTACAAATTTAAAACATATTCTAACAAATGGTGCTGTATTATACAAGAAATATAATTCAATATAATTAGGAAAGTAAATCAAAGAATAAATACATGTATGCATGGCCCTAAAAATGTGTGCAAGGAGTCCCTTTTGAAAACAGCCCAAAGGTAAACTTAATTCTCCAACAACCAGATCCATTTCTATGAATGTGGGTTTTCATGACGTTTCAATGACTGCGAGTTTTGCTATTTCAATGAATGTGAGTTTCAAGGGCAGAAAAGTTTACTGCTCATGCTAAGTCTGTTTTCATTGTGAGACTGTATTGTTTGTTTAGCAAATGGCTATCTGTGTTTGTGCTATTTTATTTCAATACCTGTAATCATTGCAGAAGCAAATAATAGAACAGTATGCATGGTAACTGCAGAGGTAAAAAAATAATGGAACATTGGAATGGCTGAGGAGGGGGCTGCTGCTGGAGATTGCTGCAGGAGGGGCTGCTCTGGGGTGGTGGTCTATTACCCTTCATAGGACCCTATTTGACCATGATCTGGCTCTGATATTTCAAGTATAAAATACATATGCAAAGGTAACTGCGGTTTAACTACATTACAAGGTATCTTTTTCTTTCTATGCATTTAAATAATTTAAGGAAATGACTAGAATGGCTTTCTTGGGGAATGACCCAGTGGGTGTGGCTCAAATAGGGGTGTTTCATGAGTGTGGTGTGGGTGGGGCTTAAAGGGCGCCACGGGACTACTTCACCTAGGGCGCCATTTCAGCTAAGGCCAGCTCTGCTTGTGAAATAGGGCAGCATAGAAATAAGCACTCTTGAAATAGGGCAGCACAGAACTAAACACTCTTGAAACAGTGCAGCACAGAACTAAACACTTGTGAAATAGGGCAGCACAGAAGTAAGCACTCATGAAAGAGGGCAGCACAGAACTAAACACTTGTGGCTAGAACCTCTAGAACCCCCTTCTCTGCAAGGCTGCACTACCAGATACTTCAAGCCATGGTCACTGAAGCCAAAAGCATGACTGCATCTATTTAAACCATAATGTTAAATTCCAGTGGCAAAAAGAATCAGTATGCAAGTATCACATGCTGAATTGGTGAAGATCATACGAGACACTCCCTGAATCACAAGCACAATGCAGGAATGTTTGCGAATTAAGTTTAAAAAAAGTATAAAAATACATTTCAGAAAATAGAAATGGTCTGTGAAAAGATCAAATCCACAAGCAGGAGCCTCAACTGGTCGCCAGTGGAAACCAACTTGTTGCCTTTTAAAAAAACAAAGGAAAAATGTATACATTGTTGTTTTATACCAAATTGTTCAAGAAAATGTATGCATGTTCATACTGTTGTCCAAGATTTTTTTTTGTGTGTGTGTGTGTGTGTACATATAATAGTAAATAATTATGGTATTTTGCAAAGCCTGCCTTCAGCACATACATAATTGTACTGAATTCCCATCTTGCAAGATGAGATTAGTTTAAAACCCCTGCATTATCTGGGACACAAATGCTTATCATAAAACAGTCTGTGTCCTGCACCTCATCTTGGGATTATTGCTACTATTTTGCTTCTCATGAAAGAAGAAGAAAAGGGTCATTGTATCCCAGCAATGTGGAGCTGTGGTGACACTAGCAATAGTAGTAGTAAAGTGGTAGCCAAATATGTGAATCCCCACTATTCATCTCTCTTGACTTGATAAGGCTATACTGAAAAAGCTCACTCAGTCTCTACCACAGACTGTTGTGAGGGAAAGGTTAGTCAGATTTCCTTACATTGCTTTCTTGAAATTTGTAGTGCTTTATTGTTGTCTTCTATATTGTAAATGTTGGTTTATTTTCATCACAGTGTGTTTTAATTATATTCTGTTTTATACTGCATATTTAAACTAGGAAAGTTACCATGGCTATTCCTCTTGTGAGTCACACAGAAATTAGAACAGGTCATTTAAGGTTAATTACCTCTGAACTGATGGGGAGCTAGGAAATAAACCTTGTTATTTAAGGGGCAAAATAAAATATTTCAAGACTTTACTGTAAAAGCTCACTCATTGTCTGCCACTGACTGATGTGAGGAAAGGTTAGTTTGATTTTTCTTAAATTGCTTTCTTGGAATTTATATTGCTTTACTGTTTATTGCATTTTTTGTGTTGCACTTAATTTAAAATATTTTTTTCTTAAAATTGCATTTTACCTGCCTCTGACCTAACACACACGTGTCGGGGTCATTTATTGCACTGTTCTGATTAGTTTGCTACTCGTGTGTCTCTGCTATCATTAAACAAAAACAAAAAAACAAAAAAATCTTGCTATTTTCCCACTTTCTATAATTTAAAAAAAAAGTTCAGTTACAGAGTTGCTGTTCTGAACTGTTTGTAAGTGTTTTGGAGGTCAGTGCTTACTTGGGATAAAGGGAAGTCTCTGTGTTCACCAGTGGCAGTGGTTAACACTGAGCAGCCTGCCTGTCCCTGTAGGAGTGGCTACTGCCTAGAAACTGTAGTTTTATTGGCCATTTTGGGTCAATTCCAAACTCCTTGATCTCTCTCTCTCTTAAAACCCTGCAGCCATGTGGTTTTGGCATCTTTCCAGGCTTGATAGTTGTTGCTGAAGCACCTACCAAGATGAGAAAATGCTGAGAGAAGAAAGTAGCCACTTTTGAGATTTTAAGTATTTTCTTCTGATTTATTTCTTAGAAAAATTGCATTGTCGCCTACTTATCGGCATTTTCTTGCTTGCAAAAGTTGATATCTGTGTTAGAAACAGTATTTAGAACATACCTAGAGCCTGTTTATTGCATTTTTTGTGTTGCACTTAATTTAAAGTCGTTTTTCGTACAATTGCATTTTACCTCCTTTGACCTAGCACAGAAGTGTTGGGGTCATTTATTGCACTGTTCTGACAAGTTTGCTACTTGTGTGTCTCTGCTATCCTTAAACAAAAACAAAAAAACAAAAACATCTTGCTATTTTCCCACTTTCTATAATTTAAAAAAAAAGTTCAGTTACAGAGTTGCTGTTCTGAACTGTTTGTAAGTTTCTTGGAGGCCAGTGCTTACTTGGGCTAAAGATAAGTCTCTGTGTTTTCCAGTGGCAGTGGTTAACACTGAGCAGCCTGCCTGTCCCTGTAGGAGTGGTTACTGCCTAGAAACTGTAGTTTTATTGGCCATTTTGGGTCAATTCCAAACTCCTTGATCTCTCTCTCTCTCTTAAAACCATACAGCCATGTGGTTTTGGCACCTTTCTATGCATGATAGTTGTTGCTGAAGCACCTACCAATAGGAGAAAATGCTGAGAGAAGAAAGGAGCCACTTTTGAGATTTTAAGTATTTTCTTCTGATTTATTTCTTAGAAAAACTGCATTGCCACCTACTTTTCGGCATTTTCTTGCTTGCAAAAGTTGATATCTGTGTTAGAAACAGTATTTAGAACATACCTGGAGCCTGTTTATTGCATTTTTTGTGTTGCACTTAATTTAAAAAATTTTTTTCGTAAAATTGAATTTTACCTGCCTTTGACCTAGAACACACCTGTTGGGGTCATTTATTGCACTGTTCTGACTAGTTTGCTAACTGTGTGTCTCTGCTATCCTTAAACAAAAACAAAAAAACAAAAACATCTTGCTATATTCCCACTTTCTATAATTTAAAAAAAAGTTCAGTTACAGAGTTGCTGTTCTGAACTGTTTGTAAGTTTCTTGGAGGCCAGTGCTTACTTGGGCTAAAGGGAAGTCTCTGTGTTCAACAGTGGCAGTGGTTAACACTGAGCAGCTTGTCTGTCCCTGTAGGAATTGTTACTGCCTAGAAACTGTAGTTGTATTGGCCATTTTGGGTCAATTCCAAATTCCTTGATCTCTCTCTCTCTCTTAAAACCCTGCAGCCATGTGGTTTTGGCATCTTTCCAGGCTTGATAGTTGTTGCTGAAGCACCTACCAAGAGGAGAAAATGCTGAGAGAAGAAAGGAGCCACTTTTGAGATTTTAAGTATTTTCTTCTGATTTATTTCTTAGAAAAATTGCATTGTCGCCTACTTTTCGGCATTTTCTTGCTTGCAAAAGTTGATATCTTTGTTAGAAACAGTATTTAGAACATACCTAGAGCCTGTTTATTGCATTTTTTTGTGTTGCACTTAATTTAAAATAGTTTTTTCGTAAAATTGCATTTTACCTCCTTTGACCTAGCACACACGTGTTGGGGTCATTTATTGCACTGTTCTGACTAGTTTGCTACTTGTGTGTCTCTGCTAACCTTAAACAAAAACAAAAAACAAAAGCATCTTGCTATTTTCCCACTTTCTATAATTTAAAAAAAAAGTTCAGTTACAGAGTTGCTGTTCTGAACTGTTTGTAAGTTTCTTGGAGTCCAGTGCTTACTTGGGCTAAAGGGAAGTCTCTGTGTTCACCAATGGCAGTGGTTAACACTGAGTAGCCTGCCTGTCCCTGTAGGAGTGGTTACTGCCTAGAAACTGTAGTTTTATTGGCCATTTTGGGTCAATTCCAAACTCCTTGATCTCTCTCTCTCTCTTAAAACCCTGCAGCCATGTGGTTTTGGCATCTTTCCATGCATGATAGTTGTTGCTGAAGCATCTACCAAGAGGAGAAAATGCTGAGAGAAGAAAGGAGCCACTTTTGTGATTTTAAGTATTTTCTTCTGATTTATTTCTTAGAAAAACTGCATTGCTGCCTACATTTTGGCATTTTCTTGCTTGCAAAAGTTGATATCTGTGTTAGAAACAGTATTTACAACATACCTAGAGCCTGTTTATTGCATTTTTTGTGTTGCACTTAATTTAAAATCGTTTTTTCGTAAAATTGCATTTTACCTGACTCGGACCTAGCACACACATGTTGGGGTCATTTATTGCACTGTTCTGAATAAATTGCTACTTGTGTGTCTTTGCTATCCATAAACAAAAACAAAAAAACAAAAACATCTTGCTATTTTCCCACTTTCTATAATTTAAAAAAAAGTTCAGTTACAGAGTTGCTGTTCTGAACTGTTTGTAAGTTTCTTGGAGGCCAGTGCTTACTTGGGCTAAAGGGAACTCTCTGTGTTCACCAGTGGCAGTAGTTAACACTGAGCAGCTTGCCTGTCCCTGTAGGAGTGGTTACTGCCTAGAAACTGTAGTTTTATTGGCCATTTTGGGTCAATTCCAAACTCCTTGATCTCTCTCTCTCTTTTAAAACCCTGAAGCCATGTGGTTTTGGCACCTTTCCACGCTTGGTAGCTGTTGCTGAAGCACCTACCAAGAGGAGAAAATGCTGAGAGAAGAAAGGAGACACTTTTGAGATTTTAAGTATTTTCTAATGATTTATTTCTTAGAAAAACTGCATTGCCTCCTGCTTTTCAGCATTTTCTTGCTTGCAAAAGTTGATATATGTGTTAGAAACAGTATTTAGAACATACCTAGAGTCTGTTTATTGCATTTTTTGTGTTTCACTTAATTTAAAATCGTTTTTTCATAAAATTGCATTTTACCTGCCTTTGACCTAGCACACATGTGTTGGGGTCATTTATTGCACTGTTCTGACTAGTTTGCTACTTGTGTGTCTCTTCTATCCTTAAACCAAAACAAAAAAAATAAAAAAATCTTGCTATTTTCCCACTTTCTATAGTTTAAAAAAAAAGTTCAGTTACAGAGTTGCTGTTCTGAACTGTTTGTAAGTTTCTTGGAGGCCAGTGCTTACTTGGGCTAAAGGGAAGTCTCTGTGTTCACCAGTGGCAGTGATTAACACTGAGCAGCCTGCCTGTCCCTGTAGGAGTGGTTACTGCCTAGAAACTGTAGTTTTATTGGCCATTTTGGGTCAATTCCAATCTCCTTGATCTCTCTCTCTCTTAAAACCCTGCAACTCTCTTTTTGCACGGTCTTGCGCACAGAGCAGCATCGGGCTGTGCCGGTTAGCTGGGGTATACTATTCCTGACTTCACAAAGGATGCACTGCAAATTTTCCCTTAGAACTAGGCAAGCCTCAACTCAAGTGCTTCAGATCAACTGCTCTTATTGCAGCACTTGCATAACCCAAATTGGCACTTGTCCAAATCTCATAGACAGCACTATTATAATACAGCATAATATTAGGATTACCAGTATTTGATATGGTAGGCCCAGTAAAAAAGGCAAATGACGATTTTGTCAGTGCACTCATCTTGGAGTATAATGCTTGTGCAAATATGATAAGACAAACTATAGATAAGGAATGGAAAACATTTTTAGCATTTACTGACTTAGAGAAACTAAAGAATGAAAAGCTAAGAGTAGTTTATAAAAATTCAAGTAACTTAAAACTTTTATTGGAAAATGGTACAAACCAAGAAGTTCAGAGATGGAGAAAAAGGAAGGGAACGTTTAAATGTGGACATTGTCAACAGTGTGCATACATGAGCAATGCAGAAAGTGTGTATTTAGAAAGCAGGGGAATCACCCTGGAAGGCAAGGATTTTAATAATTGTGACTCCTTTGGTTCATAGGTTCATAGGTTCATAGGTTCATACTAGGCTAGCTGCCTAGGGCATTTATAAGCCTAGCCAGAATGTGTTTGGCTTTCGCCACCCATTTTAAATTTATTTTGCTATGCCCTTTTTCGAGGTTAGTATACTGTGCCTCTGTCTAACAGTGACACAGAAGTGATACCCGGGGTAAACCTACGATCTCCCATCCACTCATCAAGATTCCTCTTGAAGAGAGTCAATGAGGGACTCTGCCTAACCTGAACTGGGATTTTATTCCAGAGTGAAGGGAGCCTCTGGGTTATGAATCTGTTCCTCCAGCATGTCCTATTTATTTCAGTGCTGAGGTTCAAGTCTCTCGAGCGCGTAGCTCGATGGGATTTGGATTTTCTGAGGTGCAGCATGTCCATTAATTCCGAGTTGGACATGGCTTTATACGTCAGGCACAGATCGCCTCTGAACAGGCAGTATGCCACTGAGTAGAACTGGAGTTTCTTTAACCGGGCAGCATATGGCATCTGTTTGAGCCCTTTGATCCTCTTGGTGAGGTACTTTTGGGGTCTTTCCAGTTGCTGCAGGTATCTGGTAAGCTACATCCAAAAAGGGGCATTTTACTTAATTATGGGCCTAATGGGGGATGAGTAAAGAGGCACGATGACCTCCCCTGATCTAGATGTGAATCCCTTCATGATTAGGTGGGCTATATAAAATGTTTTTCTAACCACTTTGGCCATGTGGTTGTCAAATGAGAGATTGATATCAACTTGGGTCCCCAGGTCCCTCATTACTTCTTCTGTACTTAATGGATTACCACCTATGTGGTAATTTGTGGGCGCTTTGTTTTTGCCAAAGGTGATGACTATACACTTTTTGGCATTTAGCTTGAGGCCATGGCTCTGGCACCAGTTGTCTGTTTCTATGAGGCCCTTTTGGAGGATGCTTGTGTTGGCTGGAGAGTCGATTATGGCACCCAGTTTGAAGTCATCTGTGAACTAGGTCAGCCACAGTCCTTCCATGTTGGCCTGTACCTCCGAGAAATATATACCGAACAAGAGAGGTCTCAGGACTGAGCCTTGTGGGACACCACTTGTAACTGGTTTGGAGTCTGACATGGCTCCAGCAATTCTAACCATGTGGGTTCTGTCCTTGAGCCAGTTTGCAATCCATCTAGTGACATAGGGGTTTATATTTAAGCTGGTGAGCTTATCTATAATGCCCGAGTGGGGTATTGTATCGAAGGCTTTTGCGAGGTCCAGGTAGGCTGTGTGGACCACCTTCCCCTCGTCAATGGCCTTGGTGACTGTTTCAAAGAAATCAACCAGGTTTAAGAGGCAGGATCTGCCCTTAACAAAGCCAAATTGGGTAGGATCCAGTGTCTGTAAGTCCCCAATATCTTTATTTATGAGGTCCATGATGATCCTTTCCATAGCTTTGCAGACCAAGCTAGTCAGGCTTATGGGGCGATAGTTTCGAGGATCCGTTGAGGCACCACCTTTATGGAGAGGGACCACTGTTGCTGTACGCCACGCTTTGGGCACATATCCTGTAGTAAGGCTGAGATTGAACAACAGTTTTATGTTTGGGTTTAGCTCTTCTTGGAGTTCATGTAGGACACAGCCCGGGACACTGTCTGGTTCCATTGATGCTGTGTTTTTTGCTTTGGAGAGGGCGGCTCTTACCTGAGCATCTGAGATGTCAGGGGGGCAGCACTCTGCTGGGATAGATATTTGCCCTTTTGGTGGGGAGGGGGGGAGTTTGCGCTGAACCTGTCAGCTAGGATGTTGGCAATGTCTGTGGGTTCAGTGTATTTTTTGTCATTTTCGACTAATTCTGAGCATATCTGGGAATTACCACCCAGGTTCCTAACATAACTAAAGAAAGCCTTGTGATTATCCTTAGTGTCCTTTGCAATTTTTCTCTCGAAGCTGGCCTTAGACAATTTTATGAGTGCCTGTAGTTTTTTGCTAATACTGATCAGTGATGCCTTCCCTTTTTGGGATTTTGCTCTATCATTTAGTAGCTTCCTCCTTCTATTGTATAGTTTGTTTTAAGAAGTGTGAAATTTGATTTAGAGAAGTTTTTCACTGTATTTTTCTGGGCAGGGGGTGGGGTCGGGATGTGAATATCCAGTGAGATTAGTTTATGGTCTGATCTTACCAGTGAGGGATACACTTCTGGTCTGGAGCATAGAGTCCCCATGTTGGTGATGATCAGGTCCAGTATGTTTTCCCCTCTTGTGGGAGTGGTAACAAGTTGTTCCATAGCATTTGAGTTTATAAATTCTAGGAACCTTTGGGCTAGGGTGTTGGAGCTAGAGTAATGCTCCCAGTCTATGTTTTGGTAGTTGAAGTCGCCCAATATAATGGTGTTTGGAGAGACCTTCATATTTTCCAGTGTTCTCAGAAAGGCCGAGTGGGGTTCCTGCATTTGGGAGGGTGGTCTGTAGCAGGCTATAAACTGGAAGGCAGTTTTACCCACTGTTAGTTGCACATGGATAGTCTCTGATACTTCGTGCTTTGCCACCAACCTGGAGGTGTGGGTATCTTTGATGACTATCGATACTCCCCCTCCTTTTGTGGTTCGGTCCAAGTTTTGGGGCCGAAAAGCATGGTATGAGGTATAACCTGGTAGTGCTGGGGTGCTCTCGGGAGCCCTGAACCAGGTTTCTGTTACTGCACAGATATTGATGTTCTCCATGCTAAGGAGAGTTTCGAAAAGGTGCATCTTGAGGTTTAGACTTCTGGCATTGAGTAGCATTACTCTTAGTTTCTTATCCCTTGTGATACCTATGGAGGTGGGTTTGTCTTTTGAGCCTTGCCTAAAAAAGGCACTATGGGGGTAGCAAGAGCCTTTGCCAATATCCGAAAGCCCAGGGGTGACAGGTGCAAGCCGTCCCTAGCGAAGCATCGTGGCTTGTCGAGCATATCATCCCAAGCTGACAGGCATTGGATCCCCTTTGAATGACACCAGTACTTAAGCCAGTTGTTGAAATTGATCATCTTGTCTTCATATTGTGGCATCATTCTTGGTGAGGGTAAGATGCTACTCAAGGTCAGGGTCATACCAGCCTGGGCTACATGCTCAGAGAGCTCCTCTATGTCTCTTTTCATGTAGTCCAGGGAGGTACGTCTCAGGTCATTCACACCAGCATGGACAATGACTGAGTCATATTTGTACTTGCCTTGGAGTGACCTGAGTGCTTGTGTTATGTGGCGGATCCTAGTGCCTGACAGGCTGCTCACCGTGACCCTCTCCTTGTTCAGCCTGGTGAGCGGGACGTCAGTGTGCCTGATGATAGAGTCACCTATTACAAGTGTATCAGGTGTGTTGTTTAGTCTTAAGGGCTGTGACTGTTTGGCACACTGGCTTTGTGAGATATGTGTTGCACGTGTTTTGTTTTGGGGTAGCGGTTGCTTGGGTGTCTGCTTTGGAGGTCTCTGCTGCTTAGGCAGATCTTTATTTTGAGCCGCCGAGTATGTTTTGTGTGATTATGTGTTTGGTTTGCTGTCGTGGTAGGTCTATGTGAGACTGGAATTGTAGTGAGTGTGGTTTCCTTCTCCTCCTGACTGGTTATGCCAGTACTGAGTTGAGAGAGCTTAGCCTCCAGTTTGGCTATATGGTTGCATCTCTCACATGTGTTGGAATTTGTTGGGAGGAGGAGAGGGTTGTCTGTGTACATGAGGCAGTTGTAACATTGCCTCAAGATTCCCAGATTCACCAGCTGGACCGAGAGGAGATTGACAACTGACCTTTGGACATGCTAGAATAATATTGGGAATTCCTTTATAATTGAAAACAAGGGCCAGTGGGGAGTGAGGGTGTAGTGCTTTTAATTTTTAGTGCTGACTTATATAATTGCTTTAGTGAGCAAGTGCCAGGTAACTTAAGTGCAATGTGTTACAGGTAACTTAAATGCAAAAATGACAAACAGTAACTTTCTTTCAAGTGAAACAAGGAAATAAGTACAGTAAGCAATGCAGATATCACTAGTGATCCACAGAAGCACTGAGAAGCTGCGTATTAGGTGGAATTAGCGTTCCAGGGAAATAACAAGGAAACAAACAACAAGCATATAAACAGAGCTAGATTCAGCAGGCCTGGATCTAGTCTATGCTACAGCAAACAAGGTGCACCAATTTCAGTAAGATACAGTTCAAATATTCAGGCACTATAAACCTTTAACCAGAAATTCCCAGCTCAGAAGTGCAGAGTCCAGCCTCTTCTCCCACAAGAGTGCAGACCACGAACCTTCTTAATGTAAAATAACTGGCCTGAAGCCCAAGTGCTTAAACCAGAACTAATACACTTTAAGAATAACAGACACTGGGCTCTCAGTCAGCAGTTCCCAACTTAGAAGGATGAAAGCTACCTGTCCTGCCACCACAGTGCATGCCACAAACCTTCCTAATGTAAAACAACTGGTCTGAAGCCCAAGTGCTTAATCCAAAAGACTTAGAATGATAGCTACACTTTAATCAAGTTACTACCAAGCAGTAATAAATACAATTGAATACTTTAGAGAATGCCTGGAATAGTGCTCAAGTTACACAAACAAAGCTAGATCCAGCAGGCCCGAATCCAGTCTATACCACAGCAAACAAGGCACACCAACTTCAGTAAGAAGCAGTTCAGCTATGCATGTACTATAAGCCTTTAACCAGAAATTCCCAGCTCAGAAGGGCAGTGTCCAGCCTCTCCACCCACAAGAGTGCAGACCACGAACCCTCTTAATGTAAAATAACTGGCCTGAAAGCCCAAGTGCTTAAACCAGAATTAATACACTTTTAGAATAACAGACACTGAGCCCTCAATCAGCAGTTCCCAACCTAGAAGGATGTAAGCTACCTGTTCTGCCACTACAGTGCAGACCACAAACCCTCTCAGTGCAAAACAACTGGTCCAAAGCCCAAGTGTTTAAACCAAAAGGCTTAGAATGAGTTACACCAAGCAGTAATAAATACAAGTGAGTACTTTTAAGATGATGCAAAAGTAAAATAAAGTAGGTAGAAACACAAGTACAGTAAAAGCAGATGAAATTTTTTTTTTCTGAACAAGTGCTGAGATCAAAGAAACAGATTTGAGTGCTGAAACTAGAAAACTGGCTAGTTATAAGAAAAAAAAACTAAGCTAGAAGGCTTCCCTCCAACACAGAAGGGCTTGGGGGCTCAGAAGCCTACAAATAGTCTATACCACTTAACAGGAAAGGCAGGAAACAAGCTTAATTTTTTTTTCTTTTTCCCAGATGCTCTCTTCGTACACAGTAGGAGTACCTGAAATCAGAATATGATCTCACTGCACTCAGTTGAGTGAGCAAATGAGATGGGCCCAGAAGGAGCATCCAAACACAAATTTACAAGAGGGACGGGCAGTTTCAAGGCCACTAAGATTAACACCAAAACAAAAACAGGGAGGGTGGGTAGGACTAACTGAAGAGCAGAGTCAAAACTTCCAGTTCAGTTAATATTCCTGCAACACAGTTAAAATCAATTTAAATACTGTATTTTTTGAAAAAAAAAGTGCAGATAAAGGTACTTAAATTCTCTTATACGTCCAGCTGAATACAGCTAGTTCTTAGCCGGCCAAAGCTGAGGTTTTTAAGCAGAAAATATTTCATACTGTACCACTTGAATAGGCAAGGACAGGAAATCAAAGAATGTGGCTACCCCCACACCTGTAATTACTAGCAAATAACAAAATTCAGCAAACACTGACTAACTTCCAGATATTTAGCGAAATGTCAAACCTGTGAAGCATTCTATATAGGAAGACAGAACGCAAGTTCAGCAGAAGGGTATATGAACATATGTATGACCTAGAAACAAACAAACAGACTAATGCATTGTACAAACACAAACAAAGCTGTGAAAATGCATACTATACATTTTTTGTGATAGAAAGGGTGGAAAAGAGTGGCAGAGGGGGTTTATGGGAGGAATGTTTGGAGTATAGAAAATTATGGTGGCAGATAAGTTTGGAGGCCAATAAGCCACCGGGTCTCAATGAACATATCTCCATAGCCCCATTATTAAAACTGAGAGCAGCAAAACTGTGATATGCATTTGCACTTTATGTGAATTTTATCACGTTTTTACCCATGTTTTCCAATAGTTACAGTAGGTCTTTAAGCTTTTTTGTATTTGTATTTTTATTAAAACGTTGTGTTTGTAATATATTATGAACGCAAGTGTTACACTCATTTATCAAAGATATTGAACTTATTTTTCCCTTATATTTTCCTGTTTTTAACATTCTTTTAGCTGAGTGAGACTATATAATTTGCCTTTGGTTTACAGAGCAATATTTATAATACCTGTAATTTCATGATTCATCCACTAGATGGAGGATCAAGTTCATTTAAAGCAAATATTCAAGTTGGTAATTTTAACCATTGAGTCCTACTAAATGTGTTTCTTTTTTTTTTTCAATAATAAATCTTTATTATTTTAACAATTTTTCATACAATAAAAAAAAAAAAAACAACAGTAAGAAAATACAAATAATACCCAAATTAAGCTACTAACACCCATACTGCAAACTATGTACACTATTTACATAAATGCTTCCATCCGTTAAACAAAATCAATGACAAAAAAAAAAAAAAAGAAAGTAACATCTAATAACGAGAGTCAAAAGATCTAATATCATTAGAATGGATTGTTATTAGCAACTTTCAAATTAAGTATGCATGTCCTGGGGTTGAGCTGAATTCGGTACATTAAGCTAATATAATGTTGAAAATTTGTTCCCACACTTTCGGATTATTAATATTCCTTTTATTATCCTTGATTAAAAGTTTATGTGCTAAAATATGTTTCATGGCTAAACCTTTAAAGTTTTCCCATGAAGTTTGAGATGGAGTCAACCAATTTGTAACTATATAAAGTTTCATTAATAAGAAAATATTTATAAGTATAATAATTTGGGTTCTATCTAAATTATTAGGAGGGATATGTAGAAACATGAATTCCCAAGAAAGTGTAGAATGTTGATAACCCATCTTTTGTAGTTGGATTTTTAAGGAATTCCAAAGTTTGTATATACATTTACAGCTCCAGAACATGTGCAAGAGGTCCGCTGTTTGATCTTTACAGTATGGACATTTGTGCGAATTTTTCGAGTTAAATTTATGCAAGCTAAGGCATGTGTAGTAGGCATTATTAAATATCATCAATTGTGTAAATATTAATTTTTGGAGAGAAACTGATTTTATTGTTAAGTTTATTGCTTTTAATATTTTATTTTCTTCAATCAAAGGTATTTTATCTTTCCAATATTTTGACAAGAGTATTTGATTTTGGTATTTCAACTCTTTTATCAGTTCACTTGAAGAAGTTATAAATTTGGTATCTTGTCTAAGAGTTAACCATAAGTTTGAACAATTAGTTAACATTTCCTCATCCATTCTGAAGTCTTTAAAGTAATTTATAGAAAGATCCTTTAACTGTCTCCTCAATATTATTAAATAAGATTTAGGAAGATTCATCTCCTGCAACATAACATGAATTGAATGATTAAGATATGGATACATCTCAAGTAAATTTAAATTAATTATAAGTGGATATTTTTTAAGATCTATTAATTGATTATTGATTGTCAAATTCGGGTTCTTATGAAAAGGTTGAAAAATCATCATGTGTTGCAAGAGATTTAATGACTGGAAAAGATTTTGTATTAAACTTATATATACTCTAATATGGTCCATTAAAGGAAATAATTTAAGGGTATCAATGTGTTTCTAATAGTATTTTAACTTTATAATTTATTCTTTGTAGTCAAGTGTTTTAAGGATTTTTATTTAATACATATTTTTATTTCTACATATTTATTCATCAAACATTGTAACATTAAATGTGTTTTAATTGTGGCAACACAGAGAGATGCAACAAGAAAAGTTTTTGGTTTTAAACTAAATTAATCTTTCAATTAATTCATTAACCTAATCAATGTAATTAAGTGAATGGTATAAAAACACTAGTAGTTTGAACAGCCCACATCTGAGGAAGTGATTTTTAAAACGAAAACGTATGGTGGAGCGTTAATGTGCTGTGTTTCTGTGGAATAAAGTGAACTGAAGTGTGCTGAGCCATCTGTGGTTTTTTTTCACAATTTTCTAAGCTTGCCCTGCTCAGGGCTTTATTGTTTTGCCTGAAAAGCTGCTTCATCTTGTGGAATACAGCGTAAGACCCTCAATTGTCCCCAAGACAAGTGAAATTTACTTTTCCAAGCATGTCCAGAGGTCAGCTTCAGGTGTACTCTCCAGTTCATCTGGTGGAATTGGGCATCCTGGGGCAATGTCACAACTGCCTCATGTCTACAGACAACCCTCTCCTCTTACCTCTAGAGACAAACACTTGTGAGAGATGCAAATACACAGCCAGACTGGAGGCTAAGCGCTCTCAACCCATGACTGTAACAGACAGTCAAGAGGAGAAGAGACACACTAGTATCACACCACCAGTCACACATGGATCTACAAAACAAGCACCGACAAAACATACACATAAATGCACAAAAACATATTTGGAGGCACTAGGTACCAATCTGAAAAAGAAACAGGGCCCTCCAAAGCAGACAAGCAAGCAACCTGCACCTCCAAACACAAGCCAGAAAACACATAATTCACCTCAGCAGTGTCCCTCACGACAGCCCCTAAGGCAAAACACCATACCCAACATGCTAGTAATAGGAGACTAAATAGTAAGGCACACAGATGTTCCACTCACCAGGCTGAACAAGGAGAAGGTTACTGTCAGCTGCCTGTCGGGTGCTAGGATCTGCTACATAACACAGGCACTTAGGTCACTCCAGAACAAGTACAAGTATGACGTTGTCATTGTACATGTTGGTGTGAATGATCTAAGACGTACCTCCCTGGACTACATGAAAAGAGACATTGAGGAGCTCTCTGATCATGTAGCCCAAGCTGGTATGACCCTGATCTTGAGTAGTATACTACCTTCACCTAGAATGATACCACAACACAAAGACAAACTGATCAGTTTCAACAATTGGCTAAGCTTCTGGTGTCATTCTAAGGGGATCCAGTGTCTGTCTGCCTGGGATGACACGATAGACAAGCCTCGCTGTTTCGCCAGAGATGGTTTGCACCTGTCACTCCTAGGCTTTTGAATACTGGCCAAGGCTGTTAGCTTCCCCATAGTGCCTTTTTAGGCAAGGCTCAAAGGACAAACCAACCACCATAACCAGCACAGGTAACCAAAAACTAAGGGTAATGCTACTCAACACCAGAAGTCTCAACCTCAAAATGCCCCCACTCGAGGCACTCCTCAGTATGGAGAAAATCAATGTTTATGCAGTGACAGAAACTGGTTCAAGGCTCCAGAGAGCACCCCAGCACTACCAGGTTACAATTCATATCATACCTTCCGGCCTCAGTTACCGGATCATAGTACAAAGTGCGGAGGTGTATCCATATTCATCAAGGATACCCACATCTCCAGGTTAGTGGCGGAGCATGATGCCCTAGAGATCATCCGTGCGCAACTATCAGGAGGCAAAACCACATTTCAAGTCATAGCCTGTTATAGATCGCCCACCATGTCCCAAGATGCTCACTCAGCAATCCTTGAGGCATTGGAAAATATAAAGGTCCTACCCAACACCATAATTTTGGGTGATTTCAACTACCCATGGTATAGACTGGGCAAACTATCAAAGTTCTAACTCCTATGCCCAGCGGTTCATAGAATTTATAAATTCAAATGCCCTTGAACAACTGGTATGTTCTCCCACTAGAGGGGACAACATATTGGATTTAGTCATTACAAATATGGGCACCAATTGTACCACACCCGTTATCACTCCCTCTCTGGTCAGATCAGACCACAAACTGATAACCCTGGACATCCTCACCCCTCCACCTCACCCAGTCAAAGAAACCATCATAAAAAAACTTTCCAAAGCAAACTTCAAACTACTTGTGTCAGAAGTGGAAAGCTTCACTATTCCCTTGCAGAAGGATAATGATATCCAGGATGCAGAATCCTAAACCAAGGCACTTTATATATATCTTCAGGATTGCATGGACTGTGCTATCCCAAATAAAACCAAGGCTCCTTCTTCAAGCAAGAAGAAACCAGTCTGGTGGATCCCAGCCATAAGCAAACTATACAATAAAAGGAGGAGACATACAAAAAAAGGCCAAATCTCAAGTAGAAAAATCATCCCTGATCATCATTAGTAAGAAATTGAGGGCCCTCATCAAGTCAACTAAAGCCAATTTTGAAAAGAAAGTTGCCAAGGATGCCAAGGATAACCACAAGCCTTCTATGGTTACGTCAAAAACCTAAATGGCAATGCTCAGGTCTGTTCTGAGCTAGTACAAAATAGAACAAAATGCACTGACCCCACTGACATTGCCAACATCTTGGCTGACAGGTTCAGTGCAAACCCCCCCCCCCCACCACCACCTGCAGGGCCTATTACTATTCCAGGGGACTGTGTAACTCCAATTATTACTGATATGTTGGCTAATAAGGCTCTATCTAAAGCTAAAAACACTGCCTCCATGGGACCAGATGGTGTCCCGGGCTGTGTCATACGCGAGCTCCAAAATGAAGTAACCCCGCATCTGAATGCCCTGTTCAGTCTCAGCCTCTCGACAGGATATGTTCCCATAGAATGGCGCATAGCAATGGTGGTTCCGCTGCACAAGGGTGGGCCCACAACCGACTCTGGGAACTACCGACCAATAAGCCCTACCAGTCTGATCTGTAAGGCAATGGAGCGAATCATTATGGAACTCATAAATGGAGAGATTGGAAACCTCCAAACACTTGACCCCATACAGTTCAGCTTCGTCAAGGGCAGATCATGCCTCCTGAACCTGGTGGACTTCTTTGAGACAGTTACTCAGGCTATAGATAAGGGAAAGGAGGTACACATGGCTTACCTTGACCTTGCTAAAGCATTTGACACCATTCCCCATTCAGGTATTATTGATAAACTCACCAACCTGGGCATAAACCCTTACGTCACAAGATGGATCACAAACTGGCTCTCAGACAGATCCCACAAAGTAAGAGTAGTGGGATCTATGTCCAAATCCAGACCAGTAATAAGTGGTGTGCCTCAGGGCTCTGTCCTGGGGCCCCTCATGTTTGGCATATACTTCTCAGAAGTACAGGCAAGCACTGAAGGGCTGTGGCTGACCAAGTTTGATGATGACTGCAAACTGGGTGCTATAATAGAGTCTCCGGCCGACATGGATATCCTCCAGAAGGGCCTTAATGAGACTGATGCGTGGTGTCAAAGCCATGGTCTCAAGCTAAATGCTAAAAAATGCATAGTAATCCCCTTTGGAAAAAACAGAGTACCCGCGAACTACCACATAGGAGGTAACCCCCTGAAATCTGAAGAAGTAATAAGGGATCTAGGAACCCAAGTAGATAGTCAGCTTTCCTTTGATAACCATGTTGCCAAGGTGGTTAGAAAATCCTTCTATGTGACCTATCTGATCACGAAAAGGTTTGCATCAAGATCTAAGGATGTAGTGGTGCCCCTCTACTCTTCCCTCATCAGACCCATTATTGAGTACAGTGCACCAATTGGAATGTACCTGGCCAGGCATCTCCAGCAGCTGGAGAGACCACAGAGGTACCTCACTAAGAGGATTACTGGCCTCAAACAGTTGCCCTATGTAGCATGATTGAAAAAAATAAGGCTTTTCTCTGTTGCATACCACCTTCTCAGAGGCAATCTCTGTCTAACATACAGAGCCATGTCCAACCCAGAACTGTTGAACATGCTCCATCTTAGCAAAACCAAATCTACTTGAGCTACACGCTCTAGGGATATAAACCTCAGCACAACAATGAATATAACATGCTGAAGGGATAGATTCCTTTCGCAAAGAATTCCGTTGCTATGGAGCAAGGTCCCGATCTACATAAGACAGAGCCCCTCACTATCACTCTTCAAGAGGAACCTTGACGAGTGGATGGGTAACAGAAAGTTCACACCAGGGATCATACCAACAGCTCTACTATTTAGGGGCCAAGGGTACTAGCTGCTAGATCAAGGGCCTAGGGAACTAACCAAAGGGGTGGTGAATACCGCACAACGTGGCTGGGCTAATATATGCCTTCGGGCAGATAGCCCAGTACCTACCTATGGACCTATGAACCTATTGCTTTCTTTTATTTTATATATTCTGGTGTATTCTCATTATATTGTTTTTAATTGTAATTTGTTTTCTATTGCACATGTAATCTAGGAAAGATGCCACAGCTGTCTGTCTTGTGAATCACATAGAAATTACCCTCTAGTTACCCATTGCTTATGTTAATTTGCCCACCTATATTTCCTCCTTCTCCTCTTTCAATGGCTATTGTTAGTAAATAAAAAAATTATCATTTTGTGAGAGCACTTCCCCTTCAGCTATTTGAGTTTATTGGCCATCCCACTGCAGTCCATATAGCTGAAATACTAAATTCCCACTCCTTTCCAGTCTATCTTCTTATCTTAAAATTAGTGGATCTCCCTTTTGATTGCTAAAGCTTGAGTTACCCTCACTTCCATATCTAACTGCTTAGTCTAGATTGTAACTCTAAAGATATTAAACTGATTTTTCCCATCTTACCTCTTTCATAACTAAATGCTTAGTGAACACTGTAACCCATAGGATATTAACACATTTTTTTTGCATTTTAAGTTTAAAATCTAAAGCGGCTGGTCCAAGACCTTAAATCTTTGAAGAGTGCACATTCTGCCACTCAGTAGTCATATTGGGATTTTTGCTTCTGTTTTGTTCCTGGTGAGGGAAGGAGAATAGAAACATTGTTTTCTGGAGACTTCTGATGACTAGAAAGCCTGATTACTGCTTTGTAAGTGCCATCTTGGAATACTTCCCTCTGTTTTGCTCCTGGTGAGAGAAGGAGCAGAGGGCATTGACTCCTGACTGTCTCTGATTAGGCTATGAGTGTCTGTATGGGACCTTTCTGATTGGTCTGGTTGGTATTCAAGGCATCTCCCTGGAAATTGCTATGAAAAGCCTAGAGATACTCACATCATCTGGCACACAGCAATCGATCACCAAAGATCCTGTGGCCTGCTTCTCATCTTGGGAGTACTGATACCGGTTTGCTTCTGGTGAGAGAAGAATCAAAGGGGCATTGTATTCTAGCAGCATGAAGCTGTAATGAGACCAGAACTAGTAATGGCCATCTACTAGCCATTAGGCAAATCCCTACTATACTTCATTTTTGGCAATGCTAATTCTTTCTTACTGCTTGATTTTTCCTACTGTCTAACCTAACTTCAGAATAAATACTTCATCAATAAATCATCAGTGTCTACCTTAGTAGTTTCCTTCAAGTGTTTGGCAGTGCCCTGTATAGACATTGACATCTTGATTTGACATTTTTCCTGCATAAAATCATCCTTAAATTTTCCCCAACACCTAGTTGCACACAGAGCAACTACTTTTCAGTGACAAGCACTGCATCCAGAGGTAAAAGCCAGATACTCATAACTTTTACTTTATATTCTAACCACGACTGTCTAATCAATACAAAAGGTCTATTGCCATGGATATGAACTTGAACTCTATCTCCATTACCATCTGTCACTGCTCTTACATTAAAGCACTTCCACTGTCAATCAGGCTGTCAGAAGTATGCACATTGCACTCATCACTCAAAGTACGGAGCTGTCCCATAACTCCACTTATGCTGAGAGACTTAAATATAAACTTTCTAAACCCCAAAGGCACCAAACTGAAGCACACATAACAGAAGTCCTCAACAGGACCAAATGCAGTTGTTCAAAACAACACCCCCATCAACACATACAACCACATCTCATGTAGTCTCTACTTCTAAACCCATAAGGCAAGGCATCACACAACCCATCATTCTGGTCATTGGAGCCTCCATCCTGAGAGGCACTGATATCCCTTTCACTAGGCTGAGTAAGAAGTAAGGCAAAAGTCACTGTCATCTGCTTATCAGGGGACAGGATTCACCATATTGCACATGCACTCAGGTCATTCGACCACAAGTACCAGTATGAGTCATTCATAGTCCATGCATATGTAAATGACCTGAGA
Organism: Protopterus annectens; assembly: GCF_019279795.1. Lineage (NCBI taxonomy): Eukaryota > Metazoa > Chordata > Ceratodontiformes > Protopteridae > Protopterus > Protopterus annectens. The sequence goes on along the minus strand of NC_056741.1, from coordinate 1,482,246,834 downwards.
CATATCTCCCCAAACTATACACAGAGAGACATCATGGAGGCCTCAGAATGTGTGACCCAGACTGGTATGACCCTAGCATTGAGAAGCATTGTACCTTCTACCAAGATGATATCATGATACAAACAGAAGATTACTGACTTTAATAATTGGCTTAGTTTCTGATGTCATTAAAGGAGGTGCAGTATTTGTCAGCACAGAAGGAGATGGTTAACAGACCTCACTGGTTTGTCAGGGTCGGTCTGCTCCTCTCCCCTCTAGAATTGAATATTAGCTAAAACATTATCCTACCCATAGCACCTTTTTTAGGAAATGCCAAACTAAAAATTCTTCTGACATAACAAATCAAAACCAAGAAAATCTGAAGTGTCACTACTCAATGCTAGGAGTCTAAACAAGAAAATCTACTCCCTAGATGTTCTCCTGACCTTAGGGAATGGTGACATTTATGCAGTCACTGAGACATGTTTTAAAGCTGCAGAAAGCTTCCCAAAAGTGCAAGACTATAATGCTTTCCACACATTTTGAACAGCTACTACACAGGCAGGGACTAAAGGTGAAGGTGTCTTGATTTACCTCATAAATAAATATACTTCAAGGCTGTTCAAACAGGACAATGCATTTGAACTTCACCATATTCAAATCACCATAGGCAAAATCCTATACCACTTCCTTGCAAGGTATATTTCCCCCTATATGACACAGGAAACACAAAACATGCACTTAAACTTACTGGAAACACTCATCATCCAACACAATACCATATTCAATTAACCAGCTTTTAACTGGGAATCATATATGACACCAAATGTGCAGGCACAAAGATTCCTAGATTTTCTAAATATAAACTCCCTGGAGTAGACTGTCAATATGCCGACCAAGGATGAAAACATACTGGATCTGTTCCTCACTAATATATCCTCTCTGGTAAGGACAGGCCACAGAAAGGTCTACTTTGAAGTAAAAAATAAAACCCAGCACCTCAGCTAACCATGGAATGTTCAGTAACTGCTCTAAGGCATTCTACTACTAACTGATTACCTAACAAAATTTCAGTCCCCCTAAACCCAGAGAACATTGCTGCCTATGTGGAACTGTTCACATAAACCCTGTACAAGCATGCAAATACCTCTATAGAAGCAGCTCTACCCATCAGGAATAAGTACTGAACTAACTTAAAAAAAACAAACCACCTTGTGGAATCACAACATCAGTAGGCTGTATAATAGTATGAATAAAATCCTGTAAAAAAACAGGTGTGGCACCCAGAAGGATAAAAATACTCTCATCAAACTAATTAAACAACTCAGAGAACAAATAGAGTCTATGAAAGCCATATTTGAGATATGTTTGCCCTCCCAGGCCAAGGATAACCACAAGGTATTCTTTAGCCAAGTCCACAGCCTCAAAGACAATATACAGTTGTGTGTAGAGCTCATTGTTAATATACCCACATATACTGAGCCAGGAGATACAGCAATCCTACTGGCAGACATATTCAGCTCTAACTTTACTCCCCAGCATCCCCTCAGGAAATATCATAAAATATAACTTCCCCTACTATCTCTAGGGAACAGGTTCTCAATGCTCTCACCGAGGCCAAGAATTCTGCATTGATGGGCCCAGAAAATATCACAGGATACCTTCTAAATCACATGAAACATGACCCATCAGGCCCTCTGGAATCATTATACAATTGTAGCCTCCAAACAGGCTTCTTGCCTTACAAATGGAGCACAGCAAATGTTATCCTTCTGCCAAAGGTGGCCCATCTACAGACTCCATAAACTACAGACTGTTAAGATTCACTAGCCTCATATGCAAAGCCATGGAAAGAATTATCTTAGAAATAATCAATAATAACTTAAGAAGCCTCCAGGCCCTGGACCCAGGCCAGTTTGGTTTCATCAAGGGCAGGTCATGCCTACTCAGCCTGGTGGACTTCTGAGAAGGTCACCAAAGCAATGTAGAGGGCAAAATGGTTCACAGTGACTACCTTGACCTGGCCAAGGCATTTGACACAATACCTCACTGAGGCATTGTTGAAAAACTCAGAAAATTAGGTATAAACTTTTATGTTACCCAGTGGATAGCCAACTGTCTCACAGACAGGTCCCAGGAAGTGAGAATTGGAAACCAACCTCTACAAAGACGCCATTTATCAATGGAGTCCTTCAGGGATCAGTCTAGGACCATTTCTTTTTGGCATCTACTTCTCTGAAGTCAAGGCCATTGTCAAGGGCCTAAGGCTGACTAAATTTGCAGATGACTACAAATGAGGAGCAGTCAAAGAATCCTGCACCAACAATAATGTTCTGCAAGAAAGACTTAAACAGACAAATAACTTGTGTCAGAGTCATGGACTAAAACTAAATGCCAAGAAATGCATAGTAGTATCCTTTGGGAAGTCACCCACCCCTGGTAAGTATCATATTGACAATACACCCCTAAGAGCTGACTTACTAGTCTGGGACTTGGGGACAAACACAGGTAGTAATATACACTTTGATCATCATGTGTCTACAGTAGTGAGAAAATCATTCTGTGTTGTGCAACTTATAAACAAAGGTATGGCATCTAGGTCCAAGGAAGTCATTGTTCCACTGCATTTGGCATTCATCAGTCCTATCATTGACTACAATGCCCTATTTGGTATGTACTTAACAAGGCACATCCTACATTTGGAACCTCCAGCAAGGTTCCCTACTAAAAGAATTCAAGGTGTAGGTAGCATGTCCTATGCAGACTGCCTCAAGGCACTATCCCTGTATTCTCTCTTCTACAGGCTGTTGAGGAGTGATCCATTCCTGGCGTAGAAGTCACTGTCGGACGCCACCTTCATGGACTTCCTGCATATTCACAAAACTAACAGCACTAGAATTACCTATACCAAAGACTTAAACTTAAATTTGAAGTATTTCAGATGTATGCATGTTACAAGCCAAAGAAAGGAAAAGTGAAAATACAGCTAACATTGCCTTACTTTAGCAATTTTCTTCAACATAAAGTCTAGCATGAGCACAGGTCAATTTAAAGCCAAAATATCAAAGAATGTCTGAAAATGTGGATGCTTATATTAAAATAGTGGTACAAATTTGCATATGGCACAAATAAATAAATATAGCTGTATGTACTGCTATGATTTTCTTGGCAAAGAAAGTATGTATGTGTAGTTATGAAAAACGGAAAAAAGAAGAGTTCATGAAATGTAGTATTTAGGGAAGCCAAAGTGTTGAAACATACTTCCCTGGCCCCTTCCTGACCAGGTCGTGCTTTCAGTTGCTGGCTCCGTGCGTGGCTTGCTATCAATCATGCTCAAGCTACCCCAGACAGATTTCCAGACCAACTTTATTCCTTGGTTCCCTACCTGTAAGGACCTTCTCTGGATCGTATGGTACTCGGGCTACTAACCTACCTCCCTGCAAGAACCATATAGTAAATAGTCTTGCTATCAATCACGCTCAAGCTACCCCAGACAGATTTCCAGACCAACTTTGTTCCTTGGTTCCCTACCTGTAAGGACCTTCTCTGGATCATATGGTACTCGGGCTACTGTCCTACCTCCTTGCAAGAACCATATAGTAAATAGTGTATGTATGTATCTACTTGTATTACCATTGTCCCTCTGGTTGATGTTAGAGTGTGACCCTGCGTGAGCTAGCCAGCAGCCCAGCACTGACCCAATCCTCCCTTGGCTACATTGACTTTTCCCTTTCTTCCTCACCTAATGGTGCTTTTATCTATCTGTAGTTACCCATTTGGCCAGCAGATGGCAGCACCACCACATTAACTAACTTTCACCTCTATCTGATAAGTTCTTTACTTAAAACAACAGAAACAAAAGTAAAAACAAACAAAGCTACATTTCACTAGTAAATTCATCTTGTACCTTGAGTATCCTATATTGTACTTCCACCCTTGACTCACCTCCCTGTCTCTTACCCTAGTGTCCACTCACCTTAAGTTTCTTACCTGTGTCTCTCTCCTATCCTTACTCATTGTTTTCCATAGTCTCATCCTAGTCCTCATCTCCTGGCTCTTCCCGCTCCGTTCGCCCTACTGGCTCACTCCGCTCCCCTACCCTGCCCCCAATTCCCACCCACCCCCACTATCTCTACATTTATACCTCCACTAACCCCTCTCACTTCAATTACACCCTTCCCCGCCCACCCCTCACTTCCTGTCTCCACCCCAACCCACCCATCAATTACCTAACCAAACCACTCCCACACAAACTATACTCCATTCATACTAACTCCCCTCCACACCAACATAAAACCAACAACTATGTTAACCAAACCTTCCTCACCTATTATCCATCTACTACTACTACTAAGCCTATCCTCTTTCTTACATCACCAAACCCTTCCACTACACTCACTCCCCTCACTATCACATAACTAGCCCATTCCCAGAGCAATACATACACTCTTCCACCCTCATAAGCCCTCACCTATACCCCTGCAACCCCTCCCTACTCTTCCACTTCAAACTTATATCCACCTACAAAAATATTAACCCTTGTGCTTCCTGCACTACTCTAGATAAACACACAACCCTAAAACTATATACCAAACACTCCAACTACCTTTATCTTCGTCTTCACCAGGTCATAACCACCCTATTGTCAGGTGACATACACTCTAACCCAGGTCCATCTCCCTCAAATTCCTCAACAAACACACCTTCATCCACAAAAACCATTACCTTCTCAGCATGTAATGCCCGAAGTATATGTAACAAAATCCCAAACCTCCATGCCTGGCTTCTCCACAATAACCCAGACATACTATCAATATCTGAAACATGGCTGACACTCTATAAAAGACTCAGAAATAACCCCCCTAACTATAATATCATCAGGAAAGATAGAACCCACAAAAAAGGAGGAGGTGTAGCTCTTCTCTATGGCTCTTCCTTCTCAGTTACTTCTTATACTAAACCAGTTCCCCAATTTGCCAATGCCGAACTACTTCTAACACTACTCCATCTTAACAAGCATAAAACAATATGCTTAGTCTCTCTCTACATCCCTCCTGGTGATAACATAGCTATTCTTGAGGACATCCTCTCTTGGCGGTCCACCAACATTACTAATGAAACTATCACTCTAGGCGATGTTAACATTAACTGGTCCTTTGTCCAATGCCCAACAAATCCTCAAAATATAAACCTTTATAACTTTCACCAATTAATAGAGTCAATAACCAGACCTTCTAAAGACCATTCCTGTGGAAGCACCCTAGACTGGATTCTGGTATCACACCCTCACCTATTCTCAAGTAGCGGTACACTCCCTGACCCTCTCAGTGACCACTTTCCTACCTTTGCTCACTGTCACTCTCCCTCTCTACAGCTATCTCATACCACCATCTCTGTGTGCTCCTTAAAGAACTTCAACCAAAACACCTTCTCTGAATTATTGAAACAATTCAATTGGAGTCCCCTACATACACTACCCCTAGATGAAGCTGTCACCTATTTTAATATATCATTTCTAAACCTCCTCAACTCCTTAGCTCCCCTTAGAACAAAAAGAATTAAGAGCAAAACTTTCCCATGGTTAAAAAAAGACACCTTAGCTACCATGCGTCTTCGCAATAAAGCCTTAAAAAGCTACTATAAAGACAAAACCCCAGCCTCCCTAAACGAATACAAAACACTCCGCAACAGAGTCAAAAACTTATCAATTCTGACCGCAGATCCTACTATATTACCCTCCAAAATAATCATAAGACTAACCCAAAAAAGTTCTGGAATAGTATCTCCTTCCTCTTCAACCCTGGCAAAAAGGAAAACCCACAACCAGATCAAAATATTAGTGAAATCAATCTCGCCTTCCAATTCAACAGCTTCTTTATTGATTCCATATCTAAATTAACATCTTCACTTTCCAATAACTCTACCCCTCCAGCTACAACTCCTACTTCCACTTCCAATCTAGACTGCTCATCCTCTGACCACCCTCTCTTCTCCCTCAAACCCATACCCATATGTACTATAAAAAAAATTGCTTCTTAAATTAAAACCTTGCTCTAACGCTCCCGTCAACATCTCTTCCTTCTTCCTAAAGATAGCTACTGAAGCCATTACCTTCCCAATTTGCATACTTATAAATCGGTCCATCCAAGAAAGTTATGTACCCCAAAACTGGAAAAAAGCTTACATCATTCCCCTCCACAAAGGAGGCAACAACAATGCCATTTCCAACTTCAGACCAATTGCCATCTTATCCCCCATCTCTAAACTACTAGAAAAATGCATACACATACAACTGCTACCTTACCTCACCAATAATCACCTATTAACCCCAACACAACATGGATTTTGACCCGGTCATAGCACTACTACTGTTCTTCTCTCCTTCCTTGAAACTGTAAATAAAGCTGGAGACTCTAACTATATTGTCTCTACTCTGCTCCTAGACCTTTCTAAGGCCTTCGACACCATCTCCCACTCCCTGTTACTCAACAAACTTTCTAACCTACATCGTTCCCCCTCTTGCATCAATTGGTTTTCTAGTTACCTCTCCAATCGGCAGCAATCTGTTAAATGGAAGAAATCCATCTCCTCTTACCTCAACACTGTCACTAGTTTACCTCAAGGCTCCATATTAGGTCCATTATTATTCAATATCTTCATTAATGACTTCCACCACAATATCCCAAATGCTAAAATAGTCCAATATGCAGATGACTCGACCATTATCTGCGCTGCAAACTCCATTCCCTCCCTCAAAAAAATAACTCAGGATGCCTTCACAACCACTGAAAAATGGATGCATGATAATCATCTTGCTCTCAATCCATCCAAAACCAAACTGATACTATTCATCCCATCAAAAAGCATAACTATTGACAAAAACTCTTTCCTCATAACCAGTCAAAATAATACATCCCTAGAAATTGTCTCCAATGCCAAACTGCTAGGAGCTCTCATTGATAATCAGCTCACATTTGATTCCCACATACAAACAAACATTAAAAAAACACATCAGAAACTTGGTATGTTCTACCGGCACATACGCTTCCACTCCCCATCTACCAGATTTATCCAATCTACCACATACCTCATCCCCTCTCTACTATATGGTGCCCCACTACTAACCAACCTTAAATCCTCTACCAAAACAAAACTTTCTTCCTGCTACAACAAAATCGCTAAATTCGCCTCTGGCCATAGATCCTCCTACCACCACTGTACTGCCCTCCACAAACTTAATTGGCTAGAGCTCCCAAACTATCTTACCTACACTCAACTAACTCAAGCTCATAAGCTCATCTTTAAGTCCTCACTCTGCCCCTCTCTCTCCTCAGCCTTCACCATGCACCATCCTAATAGAGCCCTTAGAACCAGCACTCAGAACCTACTTGAACTCCATAAACCTACCCGTCCAACAGGTAAACTCTTACTTTCCTTTGTCCTGGCCCGCCTCTGGAACTCCCTCCCATCACATATCCGTACTACCAGCAGCCTTCCTATCTTTAAATCTCTCCTCCATTCACACCTATCTTCTCTCTGGGAATGCTCCTGTACCCACTCTGCATAATTCCTCCAGCTACTACACACTCCTTAATCTATAATCCCTTCCCTTCCATAGGAACATTCTTACTATAGTTAACCACTTATGTAAATACTATCTGTGTACACCTACTAACTAGAATCTTAACTAATACTTTCTCTCTTTACATTTATTAGTGAATATAGAAATTAAAAATTGTAAACTTATTTGTTATTCTTGTATTTGCTCTTCTGTTGCTTTTCCTGTTTTTCTTAATACTATCTTGTGCTTATATGTACTACTATGATACTTATCAAACAGTAGATGTTATGTTCTACCTATTATAATTGACTTTATTCTTATTTGTATTTTTGATATTTTTGATATTGTATCTTTTGGAGCTTTTCTCCCCAGGACTCCATTGAAAATGGGCTCATTCGTTCCAATGGATTATCCTGGCAAACAAACTTCAAATAAATAAATAAATAAAATAAATACTTCCATTGCAAATTTGCAATCTTCCATGGCAACTTCACAAAAAGAAGTGTGTAAATGTAGTTGTAAATGCTTCTTTCTTTCTTTTTCAAGGATTTTTTGATGTTCTGTATGCATCTATGATGGCATTTTGCTCTGTAGTTTCCACTTTATCTTTTTTATGGTAATTTTTTAGAAGTACAGTATGACTACTCACATATTCCTTACTACAGAGGACTAATAACAGAGTCTGTCATGCTGGCAGAAATGAATTACTAAAGAATGACATCACTGTACATTCTTAATTATCCCCTGGATTCACGAATCCTCCATGTAAAACTTAATAAATCTTACTCGGAGGCTGCAGTTGAACGGTATGAAGTCAGCGTGCTATGAATATGCATGAGGGCACGCTGACTCAACCGTAAGTCTTACACGGGTCTAAATGTCCATGCCCCTGCAAGTGTTGAAAATAAAAGCAAATAAACAAGAGCGAGTCCGCTCAAATGTCCCTGCACCCAACACCTCACTGTCTGATATTGTAAACCCCCATTGTAGCTCTAAAACGCATAACATTAATTTTTTTTTAATTCCCAAAATAGTTGCCCGTATTTGCGCGTGTGTGCGGGTGTGCCGATTGCTTAGCTAGAGTTAGCAATTCTGACATGGAAAAGCATAAGAAAGAATGTTTATGCAAATCACACCATATAGCAATAGTGTAATGGTAGAGCGTTCACACAAAGAAGAGGCATGCACGGTTTGAGTCCCACCACTCCCCTTCGTATTTATTTTTTATCCCACCACTCCCCTTCGAATTTATTTTCTAAATCAGTATATGAAATAATACTTGACAAATATGTTTAAACATTACTAAAAAGCAGTGAAATGACCAATGTATCAGTAAACAAAATAAATATTTTAAAGGATCCTGATATAAAATTGCCTGCAGTTGAGCAGCGCTTCACCCAGCACAATAGAGTTGCCCATAGTTTAATAGTGCTTCACCCAGCGCAATAGAGTTGCCCATAGTTGAACAGCGCTTTACCCAGCACAATAGAGTTGCCCATAGTTTAATAGCTTTTTACCCAGCGCAATGTGTTTGAGCGGATGTGTGCACCGCGCCAACCAGGGCACTGTAGGACACCGAGGAGCAACGAAAAGCAAAGTTGCTTAAATGCAGCCACATCCCCTAGCCTGTCTGGATAGTATGAAAATAAAATATATGACAAGGTTTGAACCCAGGACTCGGTGCATCAGAAACAAAGTACAGAACCACTAAGCCATGACAACATAGAGGAAACAGCCACTATTAACATTCATATAATTACGAATGGTGGTAGTTTAACCATTACTAAGCAGGTCTGCAGTCAGACGAGAATTTTACAAAACGGCCAATCACAAAAACGTGCAGGAAATGTGGCATATTTAAGCCCCACAGGCGGGAATACATGCCATAACTGATTGTAGCTCACATCTGCAGTTAGAATGTCTGATGTCGGAGAGGGAACATGCTTCCGAGCGCAACGGTGGGGCATCGAGGAGTCCAAATACATGGTTTGGCTCCTTGTCCACCATCACACGTCAAGACTCCTGCAGGGCCAGTTCCAAGGGACAGAGTACAAGGCAGAGGCTTGGAACCAGTTAGCTTGTGACCTCACCAGTGTCACAGGTGTTCCTCGGACTGGTTAGCAGGTCCATCACCACCATGCAGACCTGAAGAGACGAAAGCAGCACCGCCTGAACCAATGGATACAGGAGGCTCATGGGATGTGGGATGCCCCACAACTGAGTATGTAACCATGGAATGAGGTATGTAAGAATTGATAATGGAGTATGTATAATGGATAGGTATGTCTCAATATCCCTTCATTACTTTACAGCTGCATGTGACCGTGCTATGATTCAGCAAGCCTATGCTGATAGGCTGCTAAGGCTGCGCCACCAGGCAGGTTAGTGATTATTCTGCATGTATTGTTATATAAAATATGGGAGAGAGCATGAAAGAAAGTGTTGTAGTCCAATAATACAGCCATAAAATTGCCTGAATAAGTCCTCTGCATGTACTGTCAGATAAAAATGTCAGAGAGGCAGAAAAAGAGTGTAGTAACCCATTAAGAAAGGTAACATATGTCTGGAATAATATCTCTGCAGACACTGTCATATAACATAAGTGAGTGAGCCTGAAAAAAGATTTTCTAACCTATTAATAAAGGTATAATATGTCATGAACATGTCTGCCATGTACACCATTAAAACAAATAAAGGAGTGAGCCTGTGGAAAAGTGTGGAAAGTCATTAATAAAGGTCTAAAACCCAGAGTGTATCTGTGTCACAGTGTCTGAAATGTTGTTGTACACTTGCATTATACAAACAGGACTGTTTGAAAAGGTGCTGGCAACCCAGAGTTGTGCAGTCCAATATAAAGTGGGTGATGGGTGTGCTAGTAGCTGTGAAACATATATACAGTCCACAATAGTCAGTTACTGGCTGGCATGAATAAGTAAACCCGGCACACGTGTAGCATGTAATTTTTACCCAGAAATGTGAGTGTGTGTCAAGAAATGCAAGGCTCTGTACAAATCGAAGTGAAAATGTCATGTGAAAACATCCCAGATATGTAGCTAAAGAAATATAAATGCAATCAAGAAATATGTAGCAGTAACATCTGCATCCTGGAGAGTTAATATGTCAGATATAGGTCAGTATATTGAACTAGCCAAACCCATTACACAACCTAATGTATGGTGGCAAGTGTAATAATACAGGTAGGGGATATACACTTGCAGTCACTAGGAATGTAGTGTAGACTAAAAGGTCATTATAAGATGTTAACCAAGGTTTTTTCTACACCCTACTGTATGTGCATAAACCATGCAATTCCACACCTCAATGGGTATGAGTAATCTTAAATATTTTTGGGGCATAGGTCCTATTGTTCTATAAATATTTGCATTCACGGTGATGCATGTGCCCTGTTTAAACACCACAATCATGGTGGCCTGTTGCTACCAAACATCCCTGCATGCTGTTGGAATAACCACTGTGGTTCAATATATGCATGTGTTATGCTTGTTGTTCAACTGTTGTACCCTTGGTGTGTTGTGTTAATGGGAATATCATTGCATGCTGTTATAACTAATCTGGAATGCTGTTTCACTTATGTTGTAATTAAACACACCTAATCACAGAATGTATGGGAAGGCCGGTCCCAGCGGACCCACCTGTCCCCCCTCAGCCGGCGAGTGCACCTGGCAGCAGCAGGACCAGTGCCCAGCCCGGGCTCCCCTCCTCCGTTGGTCCTGTGCCACCTTTGGGTGGAAGCGCTGCAGGGAATGGGGCTCATCCCCCCCGTGCAAGCGTGGGCAGAGAAGGGCCACCTGTCACCCTTCAAAGGGTCCGGGCTGTGGTGCGTAGCGAGATCCAGTGTTCAGTCGCTGATCCCCTACGCCAGCTTGAGGTGAGAGTGGCATGTCTCACAGGTGAGCCTGCCCATCCTATGCAGCCACCAGCACAGCCACCCACTGTTACCATCTGTGGGCTCATGGGCTTGCGATTTCCAAACATCCGATCCCATCAATTGTGTTCACCCACCCCATGTGTCATACACTGCCCCTGTATGCGTCTTGTCTGTCTTGTCTGTGTACCTTCCCAACCTACCTCCCTGGACATACCTACTTCCTCTACCTCACTTCCCACTCTCACCTGAAAAAAAAAAAGGGCAATCAGTACCCACAAAGAAATTATGCCCCATACATAGCTGCCCATTTTGCAAACATGTCTATCGGACAAACATGTAAGCTGATAATTAGAATTGGCAGTACAACATACTTTGTTGTCCTCACCCCTCTCCCAGGGATGGAAGGTATCAAATTTCACTCCAAATTCATTGCATATGCACAGTTGTTGCTATTAAAGAAACGGGCAGCTATGGACCTTCCCTACACCCATCCTGCACATCCCAAGTTTGTTTACCTACTGTGTGTCCCTCTTTGTGCCCCCTTTTTCACCACTTTCCTATCTCCCCATTTTCTTTTCTTTAAAAGAAATTAGCGTGGGGGTTAGTGGGAGTAAGCACTTTTAAGCAGTAGCAAGCGAGTGTGCGCATGTGTACGCTTAGCTAAGCATCGCTAAGCATCATGCAAACCTGCTTACAACTGCTTAAAAGTGCCTTAGTCACTCTATGGCAGGGCCTTTGTTCTGTTGAGCAGCAAAAGAAAAAACCTCTGCCAGTCTCGAACCCCAGACCATTGTCACAATAGACTGCATGAATTACCACTAAGCCACAGCAGATACACAAATAACTTGGCTCTGAAATAAATATATCATGCATTATAATGACGGGATGTAAATGGAAATTAGGAATGGTATAAAACAAATCCTTTTCTGTGGGTCTTTACCCGCAGTGGTTGTGGAATTGCATGACATGCCTGTGAAAGGAGAACCAGCCATCCTGGCAGGGAATAATGTTACAGTAGCACCTTACAAACACCACGCAGTATCAGACTAGGATTAATATTGGCCACAGGAATACAGTGCAATAACCACATTTGTATGGAAGTTAATTGTGTAAGTGAGAAAAAAGTATATACTCCCATGTATCCTGTGTTAGCATTTGGAGGGGTGTGTACATGTCTACACTGAAATGTGTGTACTAGGAAGCAGCAACATTCAGGTTTCAGTACAACATGCATATAACTGGCTACAACCCTAGCATCACATAAGAGACATACACCAACCTTCAGACTGACACAACGGTGTCCAGAGCAAACAAGCATGGGCCCCACCTTGAAAATCTGAAAGAGCTATGCCTACCTAACCTAGCATTTTATAGCAGTGGGCTGCAATCAAAGTGAGTAATGCAATCACCAAACAGCAGGCTGCATGCAATTACTGAATGCTGGGCAGCAATTGGTGCAGAGGCTGTCACATGCACAAGTGCAGATACCTAGAAAAGCAGGCAGTACCTGCAGTCCACACATGCAATTATATCATTGCAGGTGCTGTGAGATAGAGAGTGAAAGAGAGAGAGAGAGAGAGAGAGAGAGACACTGACACTGAGACAGAGACAGAGACAGACATGGAACAGAACAGAGTGAGAAACAGAGACAGAACGTTGAATAGAGGGCAAAAATCAAAAAAAAAAAACACCAATAAAAAAAAAAAAACACAAAACCGTAACACACGGAGCAGGGAAATACTAAGGTAAGGTATGTAACTCACATGTATGTGTTGGCATGTTGTAGATGTTCCTGAAGAGTACTCTACACACTGCAAATCATCCATGTGTGGTAGCAGTATGTATCTATCTGTATCTGCACATGTGCATAGGGCAAAGGACATACTGCAACTGTTAGTGAAGGGTGGACAGATATCTGTCAGTGAATGTTGATATGTGCATGTCAATGTAGGTCATAGTGTGTGGCTTAGAAAACAGTATGCAGTGTGCAGGAGCGGCCATAGGTCAACCGGTGCCCTAGGCAAAAGGGCTCCACAGCATCCCTTACCACACTTCCTGGTGCCCCCATCCTTGTCTTACTACACCACATAAATAGTGGAAAAGCACCCCTGCTAGAGCAGCGCCCTAGGTGGCCGCCCAGTTGGCCTATGCCTAAGGCCAGCTATGGTAGTGTTGATATATGTCATGTGGTGGTTAAATGCTGTGGGGCAGATTTGTCAGATCTGCTGTGTTACAGCCAGTGAGGCCTGCCAATGCTACAAGGGTTGCGGACACCCACATGCATTCTGCACAAAACCGTGCAATTTAATCACATACCTGTACATCCCACAACTGTCGCATAAGTGATATCCCCACCATGAAAGGTGGACTGTACATGTGCCTATATGTACATCCATGTGTACAGGAATGGATGTGTACATGTATTTGTAGAGATATGCATGTATATCATATATATATATATATATATATATATATATATATATATATATATTATATATAGATATATGTATATATATATATATATATATATATATATATATATATATATATATATATATATACATATATATATATATATCTATATATATATATATATATATATATATCTAGATATATATATATATATATATATATATATATATATACACACACACATATAGAGTGAGAGAGAGAGAGAGAGAGAGAGACACGGGTTCATATGTACGGCAACAGGTGTGTGGTGACCAAGGCATGGACTGTAGACAAGTGTTGATACTGCAGTGCCATTCCACCTTCCCAAAACAGTGTACCCATTAACTACCACATAGGTAGAGATCTACCTGACAGTGAAGGTGTGATAAGGGAACATGGGCCACAGGTGGACAGCAGCCTCCGCTTTGACGAAGATAGTGTCACACTGCACCTGTAATCTGTCTGTGTGGAATGTGTCATGACAAGAGGTGTGTCAGCTATGGAAGTATAGGGTAGAGTTCCCCTCTACCCATCACAATGCCCTGTGTGGTATGTACTTCACATGACAACTACACCAGGTGAACAGACCACAGACAGACCCCTCAGAGGGTAATACTGGCTGCAAACAGATTCCCTATGCAGAGTGACTCTCAAAACCACAACTACACTGTATTGCATACTGGCCACACAGAGGTGACCTCTGCTGGACATACAGAGATATGTCACACCCATAGCTGGGTGACAACCACCATGCCAACATATCACAATCCCTCCGGGATACACACTCTAGGGCTCTAAACCTTGTCAGCTCACTAAATGGCACATGCTGGAAGGATAGGTTCCCATCTCAGAGATATGCCATACACCAGAATAGACCACATAGCAATAGAAAACAAGGCTCCTCCTTAGCAGTTGCTATAAATACCCCTGATGATTGTGTGAGAGATTGGTAATACACCCCAGGAATCACCTCTGTTGTTCAGGTTGGCTGGGGCAAGTGAAATCAAAGTACATGTGTGTCAAAGGCCAGGGTAGCATATGGCTAGGCTGCCATAGGCCCTTGGGCCAATAGCATAATACCTACCTATCACACTATGCACTCACACATGTACTTAATGCAATAGCTGCTATGTGAGGTTGCATAAGTATAACGCTGAATGTGTGCAAGGTCTGTAAAGGTGTGATAGTTTAGTGTGATGTTGTATCTGACATGGTAGTGCCTATCCTAGCTGTGAGGACAGCAACTGATGAGAAATGTACTGTTAGGCAGACATAGTAGTACGGCAGATGATGTGACGTAGTTCTCTGTTGACGAATGTGGTGTTTCATTGTAGGCTAAAGCAATACATGTATGCTTAGTGATTGGTACTGCTGGTGAATCCATCACCAATATGAACTGTAGTACTACCTGAAGCTGTAGGCCTAAACAGCACAGTATGGTGTGTGTTCACATTGCTTGGAAACATTGTCATGTGTGTTTCCTGTAGTCTCCACAGAGGACAGAATGCAGACATAAGGGTGTGTAAGTAGTGGCACACAGTACTGTATGGTACACAGGTAATGCTCATCTGTATTGGCATACAGTGGTGCGTTGTATGTATGCCTGATGTGTGTGTGATTATACCTGTACAATGGCTGCAATCATATGTGTGTTACAGGGTAAATGTGTGTATCCTGCAACATATATAGTCTGTTACTGCAGTATGCCACATATAGTAACAACTGGACACATCTGTTAGGCAGGGCTATGGCATCAATGACTAGGATGGTTGATTGGTACTACTGTACCTGTACTGTACATCCATTGCAATGGATGACATATCTGTTTGTGCATCGGTGTGATATACACCCCTGTCTTGAGGTTGTGCAATGTGTCACAAACAGTGTGTGGGGTACTGTTGTATAGTGGTGTGATATATAGAGTCTGCCAGACAGTGTTAGTTAGTTGTGGACTGAGAACCAATAAGTGGTATTGAATGTGTGCAACCTCTGACAGACAGTAGGATTGTATATATGGAAGTAAGATGATATCTGTGGGTAAAGGTGTAAAGTGTGACACAGGACACTCTCACACATATTGTTCATATCTTTTTCATCCAGATGGCCCACCACCACAACCCAGCGTATACAGCAGATTAGGAAGAGGTGATACTCGACAGCCTATTGCAGCAGTACACAATGTTCTTCTCCAGAAGCAGCCAGCACCAGCAGGAGCGGACTGCCCTGTGGCAGGAACTTGTTAGAGAGGTAAATGACATAGGCATGCATAACCGGACATATGAGCAGGTACGCCATCACTGCAGTGATTTAATTAGACAAGTCCTGTGGCGTGCGTCTGATATCCAAAGACAGCAGCTTGCCACAGGTGGAGGGGTGGCCATTCATTCCCCCCTCATCAGAGTGGAGGAGCTGCTCCTAAGCATGGTGGCTCCTGGACAACAGCTAAAGCAACCACTGACATGTGTTGTAATGGAGGCTGGAGCCACCCAGCACATCCACCTGGAGCAAGCAGGTAACATGCCCAATCTGTAGACTACAGTTAACTGTATTGTTAGATTATGTGTACGTGAGATGTGTACTGTGTGTTTAGCAGTTCAGTTGCCTAGTGTAGTGCAATACGGACATTTTTTATGATATCCCTACACCTGTGACTGTTGACTGTTGTTGTACTGCAGTTTAGCATACCCACTGTAGCAATGCCACAGTTGTGGCCACTGATGAACCCTCTCATATTCTCATAGGTCCCTCTGGTGTGACGGCAGGGCAGCCAATCTATGCTGGTGAGTGTGTTATACCTGCAATGTTGGGAATGAAATATGCATGTCATAGGTGAGGTGTAGGCCATGTACACATAACACACCTATGCATAATGCATGCTGTGCATGTTTTCTGTGAGACATTGCACAGCTCAGTAATGTCAGTAGCTGCCTCACTGACATGCAATACAAAGAGCATGACACACAGTTGTGGCAACCCCGTACTGCACATTGGATAGGCATAGTTGTAACACCTGTACACAACATAACACATTTATCACATGCAGTACACAAAGTCATGCTACATTTGGCGTAACCACACACGCGCTGTAAGGTCACACTTCAGTATCCCACATGTCATCCACACACACATGAGGTACCTTGGGGGTAGAGGCCTATCATGGGGCTGTGCAACACTACTCAACACATAACACAGTCATGTGAGGCAATGCTCCCTACTGGGCACCTCATACCCCCATGTACAAAGTGGCTGTGTAATAGTGAATGTATCCACAGCACTGCATTTCAGGTACAGCATGCTAGGCGTTGGTCTGTCACACAGTAGTAGCCATGAGTGACCACAAGATGAATGATGATGATGATGGCACATGGTACTACACCCCATCTGGTTACAGTGACCACAGTACTACACATATCAGTCTTTGCTGTGCACCTCATTGTTCTGTGTGTGCAAACATATGCACCTATACACACCATGCATAGCATGTTGTGTGTGTGCTTACATATGCTAGTATACACATTCTGCACATCAGTTGCCATCTGTACAAACAGTCACATATATGTCCTGGAATGCTATTGGGTGCATAGGTCACATGACACACATTGGGTATGTGTGGTGTTTATGTTGCAGTCGTGTAGCATGCCATGTCGTGGCTGGCACTCACATATCTGCAATATGTCCCACACTCACCATAACCACTGTACAATGTCCATGTCGAGCATTGGGATTCCATCACATCTACATGCACCACTCATCCCATGCCTGTACATTGCATGCATTTGCTACACCTGTGCCCACTATTATGTGTTAAGGACACAGACACTGTCATTAGACATGGCAATTTATGTGTCACACAGATAACACATGCAACCATGGTATGTATACCATTGAGTAATGGTGCACATGACATTGCAGAGCAGATAACACTTGCACAGCAATGTTGTGTCCATGTACACACTCTGTTCCAGGGTGTACCCAATCACTGAACAACTACACACATGCATCAAAGCCATGTATAATGTCATTAGATAGGGCTGTCTACACTTGCACTCCATGGTATTCACCAACACATATTCTGCATGCTGACACATGTGTGGTGACTGCTTGCCTTGTGATACTGTCACCCACCATCACCCACTATTGTGTATGTGTTGGATTGCTGGTATGTGTGTGTGTGTGTGTGTGTGTGTGTGTGTGTGTGTGTGTGTGTGTGTGTGTGTGTGTGTGTGTGTGTCTATGTGCTGTGGTGAGCAGTGTATTTATGTGCATGTGTGCATGTGTGCATGTGTGCATGTGTTCATGTGTGCATGTGTTCATGTGTGCATGTGTTCATGTGTTCATGTGTGTATGTGTGCATGTGCGCATGAGTGCCTGTGTGCCTGTGTGCCTATGTGCATGTGTGCATGTGTTCATGTGTGCATGTGTTCATGTGTTCATGTGTGCATGTGTGCATGTGTTCATGTGTGCATGTGTGCATGTGTGCATGTGTTCATGTGTACATGTGTGCATGTGTGCTAACATCATGTACAGCTTGTAAAGTGTGTTTAGTGTCTTCCTTCCACAGGTGCTGAGTTAGGGGTGGCTGAATGTAGCAGGGAACCTGATGTCACCGCCACTGATAGTGGAGATGATGAGACATGTATTGTGGCACAGGAAGGTCTGACAGGGTCTGTCATTGGTCCACCAATTGACACTACACAGAGGTCAACCCCATCTATGCGCACACTCATACTGCCAATACATCCCTCGTCACCAATGGCCTTAGCTGAGAGACAGCATACAGTTGGCATTGACCAGGAGAGTGTGGTACCTATGGCACATGCATCCCCTCACAGCAGCCATAGCCAGATGACTGGAATAGTACCACATAGGCGGATACCCAGGGGTTCTCAGGGGAGCACCACTGGTCATATTGCCCCTGGCAGGCGTGCCCCCAGAGGTATTACAACCTCCAGTATGTTCTGGGCTGTTATGCAGGCATAGGCACGTATGGAATGGTACACCCAACAGGGACTAAGAGTGCAGAAGGCCCATTACACTGCTATCAATGATAGCATCTGTGACCTTGCCGGTGCCATCTGGAATTACACCAAGGTCATTGATAGCCGTTGGAGGGAGGCATTAGATGTCCTCCACAATGTGTTAGCCATGAGCCAGGACCATGTGGGATGGATGGGAAGCTAACACGGATGCATGCCAGCAACAGCATCAGCTGGCAGTCTTCATGGATGGCCCATGGATCACAGCCACTCTCGTAGTGGCAGTACCAGCCCTAGCAATGCTGGGGATGGCCTGTCCATTGACCGTCCTACTAGACCACGTGCACATGGCACTGGCTAGTCCCAGCAGAGACATGGGCCCAGTCATCGTACCTCTGCCTCTGATGACAGCACCCAGTCAGGGCTGGTACCCGATACTGCCCATAGCACCCCTGCTAGGCACAGGTACCGTGTCCATGGCCAGAGACAGTGATCAGTACGGCCTAGCAGGTACAGTCTGTGGCTGTCCTACAACCGCCCGTATATGGCAGCCACATGGTGGAGTTGTGTGCATGCAGACACACACACATTTACCATACAACTAGGGCTCACACATACACACACACACACACACACACACACACACACACACACACACACACATTACATCAACATTGGCCCATGCAATACTGTTGTCCCTCACACACACACACACACACACAAACACACACACACACACACACACACACACACACACATAGACATGCCGATTGGATGGGTCACTGTCGGGCTCTGGCAAACCTACAACACACCCTGTGCATATGATGACACCTGTGCCACCTACTGTCATCTGTAACATTGATGCAGGAACAGGCTAACATGGTTCTGATGCACAGGGTGACATTATAGCAGTGTAGCAAAAGTAGCAAGTTGACAACAGGAAAGTGTAATGATATCCTTGTAGGTATACCTGAGCAGGCATTATGCATCACAGCTGTGATAGTCATTGTAGCATTGCTTACACCAGTGTTAGTCCTGAGTATGTAATTGTCCACCCATGTGCCACTTGGCTGAAGTGTACAGTGTTGCCAGCATGTGTTAGTGAGTGGACAGTACGTGTGTGATGTGTGCATTACAAATTAGTGGGTGTACATCTGTGAACATGGTGTGTGTGTGCACTGTCTGCATGTACGTGCATAGTGGACATGTGGGATGTGCGACATACCCTGTTCTACACATTAACATCTCATGGTATTTTTTGATGGCCAGTATGCATTCTACTACAGATATGTACTAACATGGGTACACATATGTGTATGACATGGGTTGGCACTATGCTGTGGGTGATACTGTTGATATCTGTCAATGATCTGCAGTCTGGTAGTATACACCATCTCAACAGCATGACTATAACCAATCATTAGATGATGTTCTGACAAATGACTCACAGTTGTAGGAACTCAGTAACAATTGTATCCTTCCAGTACTATACAATAACAGTAACCAGTGGTATTGACCGCCACACGTTCCTGGGACCACACCTGTGTAGCATATAGCCCTCTTAGGTACATGCAAATACACTAGGGCTATGTCCATCAATATCTGGAAATGCATGCATTGGCCTATACTGCATTCCCTGGATGGGACGCATATCCTACACAAGGGTATCATACAGACAGATACCTGTTGTCCAATACATGCTGTATAGTAGTAAGCCATCTATGGCATATTCATCCACATTTACTATACATACTATTCCGACAGTACCACATAGGTGGTAGCCCTCAACACATATGTTGAGTACCAATGTGTACAGACAGACATGTGTTATGTCATCTGTCCCTTGGTATCCACATATCTAAGTATTGTGGGGTCCCTCGGTGTTTCACATAACACATTAGGGCCCTGCATGCATATCCACAGGGCTGGTGTACACCTATAATGACTGTTCGTTACTGCCAGTCATTGTTGTGTATGAACATGTCTGACATGTACTCCGGCAATTACCCTCACTCACAGTACTCTATAGTGCGTTTCATGGGTGTGTGTGGCAGAGATGTCCTTGGCCATGGACCACTACATTGGCCGGGCTTTACACAGACATATATATGTAACCTATGATTTGTGAAGCAGCGGCACAATCTGTCGAAGGTTACAAATGTATTCATGTCATATGCAGGCTTCACACCTATGTACTGACCGAGGTCACATGTACACATATTTATTTGACATGCAGATACCCGATGTGTGGAATGCACATACTGTTTGAAACATATGTCATACCGTAGTAAAAGCAAAACCCACACTACATTGACCACCTGTGGCACACACACACTTGGTGTTTGCAGGACTCCAACCCCTACCTAACTATGTTATGATACTAGAGAGATATGAATTAACATGGCACGCTATATGCATTACTGGGTGGTTTATGTTCTCCTTGAATATTTGTAGGATGCTGGCATTATCAGACTTTCCAAAGAGGGGTGCACTCCTTTTAATGTGTTTTCCCAGTCTCCAAAAATGCTACTCCTCTCAACAGAAACCACAGACACACACACACACACACACACACACACACACACACACACACACACACACTTGGAGTTTGCAGGACTCAAACCCCTACCTAACTATGTTATGATACTGGAGAGATAAATATTTACTTGGTGCGCTGCATGTATTAGTGGGTGGTTTATGTTCTCCTTGAATATTTGTAGGATGCTGATGTCATCAGACTTTCCAAAGAGGGATGTACATCTTTTAATGTGTTTTCCCGGTCTTCAAAAAGGTTACTCTTCTTAAAAGAAGCCACACACATACTTGGCGTTTGCAGGACTCAAACTACTACCTAACTATGTTATGATACTAAAGAGATATGCATTAACACAGCGCTCTATATACTTTACTGGGTGATTTCTGTTCTCCTGGTATATTTGTAGGATGATGACGTCATCAGACTGGACATGGTAATGTGTGTACACATTGTTTTGCAATCCCAGGAATGATCCATGTAGGTTGGCAGGTATAAACAGCTTGTACAGGACCCCATGAGTCTCACCTTGTGTGATATATCTTTGGACACACTGACATCCCTTCATATGTCAACACATATCTATGCACAGATTGTTGATTTTGTGGATACCATGTGTCTGTGATGTTGATGAAGAGCTGTTCAAAGTCTATGTGGGACATGTGTAGCTCTGTTCCATGATGTATGTCCTGGGAGGCTGCCTTGCAAACAGTGTAGCATGTTTGGGAGCCATGATCTGCACATGAACATACCACAGTTGGTAGGGTTGCGTGTTTGTTAGTCCTACACATTACAGCATTGCTGTGGGGCAGTTCTTGCCTGTTGGACCTGTTCATATTCTTTCAACAGTTACCAGGTCCATCAGTGTTGGGACGGTTGTCCATACACCCTGCCTGGACCTTGCACAACCCTTCAACACAATACCCCACTCGGCCATTATGCATAGGCTCCCCAGCATCAATATAGACACATATCTGACACGATGGATTGCTCCCTGGATCCGAGATAGCACCCACATGCTCAGTGTTGCAGGTGCCATGTCTAACTATACACCAATTACACCTGGCATCCCACAAGGCTCAGTCCTGGGACCTCTCTTTTCTTCAGTATATATCGGTGTGATGTACAGGCTATCACATGAAGGTTATGGCTACCCATGTTCACAGATGACTGCAAACTGGGTGCCATAATCAGCTATCCTGCTGGCACATGCATACTCATATAAGGTCTCACAGAGATAGGTTGAATGGTGCCTGAGCCATTGCCCACGGCTACATGCCATTAGTTGCATATTCATCCCCTTTGAGGATGACAAAATGCCCACACATTACCGCATAGGTTGTAATCCATTACATACAGTAGTGGTTGTTATGGTTTTGGGGACACAACCTCTTCGTACTCTCACCTTTGACAATCCTATTGCCATAGTGGTTAGACAGTACATCTACATAGCCCACCATATCCCACATGGTTTCACATGTTGATCACGTGCGGTCATTGTGCCCCTATACTCTTCACGACCATGCTTGGTTACTATGCCACATTTGGGATGTACCTTACCTGACACCTGCAGCAACTGTAATGGCCACAAATGTTACTCATCGAGCAGATGTAGGGACTCACACAGATGCCCTGCACAGTTCCAATACAGTAACCCCAGCTATACTCAGTCACTTACCACCTACACGGATCTGTTGTGTGCCTGTAGCTGCAGGCAATATCTGACCCAGACTTACTGGACATGCTCCACCTCAGGATATCCAACTCCCTTGGAGCTACACACTCCAGGGACATATACCTCAGCACTGATGTTAAAAGGACATGCTGGGGGGACAGATTATTATCAGAAAGCCTCCAGTCACTCTGGAGTGTAGTCCCAGTTTTGCATAGGCAGAGCCACCCACTGACCACCTACAAGTGACATCTTGACATGTGGATGGGTGTTTACCCATGGGATGTCTTCTGGGTCCCTGCTAGAAAGAGGCACAATACACTCAACATGAATGGGCTATGTTGTGTGACCTGCTATTCAGATTAGACTGGGTTGCAGAAGCCAAACACATTCTGTTTATGCTTGTACATGCCCTAGGGCAGATAGCCTAGAATCAACCTCTGAACCTATGATAATTTTCATAATGCATAATGTTTATTGCTGATACTCTTTGCAGGTTTTTATCATCTTTGCTTTCACACTTTCTATGAACTGCTTAGGTATCTGCAGAACAGATTTGCTTATGGCAGGGTTCCACTATATTATTTACGTGTCTGTTGTCATATCAGTGTGTGCACAGGTCAGATTTCTGGGTAGTGAGAGGTTCCTGGGTTAACACATGCAACTACCTGCTATGTGTGGCCCAATACTGTACTCCAACATGGCCTAAGTGTGTGAGCATGCCCAGTTCAGACTGTCAGTGTTCTGTTGCCTGACATTTGTCTCATGTATTCAAGTGTGTGAGCATGCCCAGTGTGACCTTTCAGTATGTTGCTGTCTGAGGTCCACTACACTGTTTACATGTCCAATTTGTACTGTGTGTATTGAAAGTCAGGTTCTATTCTTACTGCAGGACTCACCTTTGTGTCATAACTCGACAGGGATTATGCTGTGCCTGCAGGGTTTCCATGAAATAGTTTGCATAGACTTATCGACATTTCTTCATACAGGCTAACCACTGCAATACAGTTATGGTTTAGTGGTTCAGTACTATGACTATAGTGCACAGTATCCTGCGTTTGAGGCCCATTGCCGCTTATATTTTCATACTGAGCAGACCAGACTGCTTAGGGGCCAGTAGAGCAAATATGAGCATGTTGGATTTTGTTCAGCTATGCCCTACCTAGACCCAGTTTGTCCAACATTGCTCAATATTAACCATCATTGCTGGACATTGGCCAATATTACTCTACATTGACCACATTTGTAGTAGTTGGTGTGTGCGATTTTGTTTACATATACTTCATGATGGTAAATGCTGTTTAGCACTGCTTTATATTGCTTAACACATGGCAATCATGCCTCAGGTGTTGATGCAGGGCTGCCTGTGTCGGATGCACATACTACACTCCCTATACATGTTTGAAAGCAGGTACTGTCAATGTAGGCAACCCTTTTACTATATGTGCGGGTCAGAGAGAGGTATCATTTACAGAGTTCCTACTGAGCCAGTGTATGTGCTATGCGTTGCCTCTTTGCCAAGGCCAAAGCATACTGGGCACGCCTCCTTCTGTCTACTGGGGCAGGCTCAGGTTGTTCCTCCTCTGAGTCACGCTCTGCCTCTGATGGCCTTGGCAATGGTGGGGCTGTTTGGCCCAGGCCTATGCTGGTCCTGCTGCAGCTGTTTTCGCAGGATCATATTATGTAGTATAGCACATACCATGACAATTTGGGTACATGTAGTTGGTGAGTACTGCAAGGCTTCACCAGATGTGTCCAAGCACCGGAACCATGACTTGAGCAGCCCAAACACATGCTCGATTACATTTCGTGTTTGTGCGTGTGCCTCATTATGGCGTTCCTGTTCAGGTGTGTGTGTGTGTATTTCTGATGGGTGTCATCAGCCACGGCTGCAGTGCATAGCCAGCATCCCCCACTAGGTGACCATGTGGGATGTCCCCATTGGCAAATGTCTGGTATAGCTGTGTCAGATGCCAGATATGGGAATCATGGTAGCTTCCAAGGCAGCCAGCACACACATTCAGTATTATGCCCTGGGCACCACACACAACCTGGCAGTTGATGGAAGGGAAGCCCTTGCGGTTGAAGTAGACCCTACCCCGCTCACCGGCTGGTGATTTGATGCATCTGTGCATGCAGTCTATTGCACCCACTACCTCAGAGTATTCCGCTATTTGCTGGAAGAGATGCATATTGCTAGCCAATACCTCACGGGAATTGGGGAAATATACATGATCACCGACATGTGCTGACATGGCATTCAGGAACTGGTGCAGTACCCTGCATGCTGATGCCTGTGATATCCCCATCATATCACCAGTTGGTCTCCGGAAGGTACCTGTTGCTAATATTCTTAGGCCAACACATACCTTAGTTTCCACTGGGATGGGTTCCCCTCTGTTGGTTCTGTGTGTGAGGCGTGGCTTGCACAGCTCAACAATTTGCTGCAAGAGTTCTCTGTTCATTCTATAGTGCTCCACTATCTCCAGCTCATGTAGCCCCTGGTAGGTAACCCTGGGCCTGTGCACTCTTCTCCGTCTCCTCACTGTGGGTTGTCCAGCAGCATTTGCATTATCACCACCCTCAGCATGCTGCATATGTCACCTTATAACAGCAATGGCAGCCCCTAACATTTTTTGGCTCAGTGAAGCTTTTTCAGTTTTCACTTCTATTAGCTTACTGCAGTGTTGCAGTGTCTCTTAAGAGAAACATAATGGACTGTTGTTTGCAGAGTTTTAAGTGCTAGGCTGGGCTGGGCTTGTGTTCTGCCTGGGTAATTGCCTGTTCTGATTGTTTTCACCTGCTAGCTCTGTTAGTACTCCCTGGTAACTTCCCACTATTTGGTGTGCTTCCTTTTTCCTTTCTGTTTCCTCGGGGTGTGGGGGGGGGGGAGTGCCATGCACACAAGCACAAACACGCGCACAGCAGCTAACACGCGCGCACACATGCTTAAACGGACTAAAACTTGCTTATTCTTGCTCAAACATGTGCACATCAGCACAAACACGCTAACAACTGTTTACACAGCCTTACATATGCTTACTCACACCTACAAGCGCGCATACACGGTTACACGCGCGCACACTGTCTTACTCGGGTTTACTGGCGCACACACACGCGCATGCATGCTCAGCAAGAAACTTTGGTGTTATCCACGGCATACACCTTTGATTTCTTGACTTTACCTGGCCTACTTGTTGACACACCTCTTTCACTATTATGTGAATGTAAGCTGACACATGACACTCTGCTCCAATGAGCTTCACTCCTTTCATACATAACCCCCTCATGATGTCACCTATCTTCTACTCTGTTACTCTCCTTATCCTGCTCCTACACTCCACTGACTGTGCTCATTTGCTATGTAAACTTGCGATTCACAATCCTAACTCTCATTTGCATAGGATTGCCTACTAATGCTTAGTTACATCTATTAGACTGAGCTTCCCCCCTTAGCAACCTCTACTCGGTGGCCATGTTGTCTACAGCCTGCCATTCCCTTGCATTGTAAATTCTTTTTAGCTATAAAATCCACATTTGTGGATCTTAATTATTAATTTTCTGCTTTTTAGGGTGCAGCGCATTTGCGTGGCGCTGCGCTAAGGTTAAACCCTGGAGATCGGGATAAAAAAAAGTTATTTTATTTTTAATTTGCATCCCTTCCCATTGCCAATGGTCATATTTTTGGCCATTGGCATGCTTCCTCCTGTACATTTATGCTTTATTTCCAGCTGACATGGCTTTGTTTTGCTATTTGCAGAACCGTACTCAGTTATCAACTGAATACGTTTCTGCAAGTAACTCTACTCCTACTCGGACAGGTTCGGGTTTCCTGGATCACAAATTTACCTCATTTGCATAGCTTTCATCTGCAATTGAGGTAATTTGCATATCCCAGCCCTGTCAGTGTAAGACTAGTTTAGAGATCTCATTTGCACGCCCCTACCGGCTGTTCCTGGATTGCTTGGCGGACATGTTGGCTGCATGGAGTCTTACTCTGCTCTAAGACTTCATGCAAGCTTTCGTGAATCTGGCCCTATTTGTGCTATTTTATGGGAGATTTGTGTATCCCTCGAGGCTAATATAAAGGTAGACCTGCAAATGTGATTCTAAACATGATTGTACTCATCATTTGTCAAACCACTTGGCCACAGACAAATGTTGCTCAGTCTTACCTTTACTTATGAAAAGCTGATGCCAATTATATATGGTATTTCTTTTTCCTGTTAACTTCAGCCAGGTCTTGTAAAATTATCAACTGTGTCAATATTCTGAAAAAATCTGGCATTTATATGATAATAGGCATTTCAGAATCCTGTAAAACATGTGAAACATGTTCTAACTGTTTTTAAATGTGATATAATTTTTATGTATGCTATTCTCTTTACTGATTGATATAAACTAATAACACAAGAAACTTAATGAAACTAACAAGACTTTTTACATTGGTCAGCCCAGGGGCCATATGCCCCTTTCCAGGGGTGACTTGGGAGCACTGTCTAGTTAAGCGACTTGTTTCAAGTCTCACAGTAGGCAAAGGGAAAATGGAAGATTCAAACCCCAAACTAAAGGAAATGGCTTATTAACAATCCACAGACTTAGACATCTGTGTTAACTGCCATACATGTTCTTAACGAATCTTCTAATAAAACTAATGCAAAAGATGTTATTCTAAATACCATAAAACTGTAACTAATGCAGACTACAGTACTGAACTTAAGTCAGGGAGAAAAATACTTACCTACCAAAAAATTTCTTTTCAAGCAAGGTTGTCAGTATATGTTCACATATTAAATCTCTATACTAAATTAGCTAATGCGATATGTGTTGATAAATTCCTGAAACCAGAAAAGCATTTCTAACAGTTCATGAATATTGTAGAAAATGATAATGCAAGTTCCTTTAAAAGAAATCTGTAACATAATCAAAAGATCAGATTCACAAATTATAGTACTGAGAACAAATTAGACACAAAATGTGTTGTGATTAAATCAGCATCTCCAAAGAACTATGCTTCTATGCATAGTAGACAACTATAGTAATTAACCTCAAACATCCTGGCATGTATCAGTGGTAATGCTAGGGCAAGCTGCGTGCATCAGTAAATGATAGCTTTCAGTTTGCATGTCAGAAAAGAAGCAATTATAACTAAATGTTCCTGCTTTAATCAAAATATTGCTGATATGCCACACTAAATATAAATAACTTATGAATGCAATGAAAGTCAGGACAGAAATCAACCCTGTATGTAATACCTTTCTTATTAATGTAGTTTGAAAGATCCATTCCAAGTCGTACATGTAAACCATCCAGTGCAAACATATGCATTGAGGAACTGAGACTATAAATCATTCTGTCGTTTCACCAACAGAGGCAAAATGCATTAATCATGTCATCTATCCTAGGTCAGGCTGACTTATTTAAAAAAAAAAAGAAAAAAAGGGTATAGTCGGAATAAGAAGATAAACAAGGATTTTGATAGTGTTGCCTGGCTGAATGCAGTATAAGCTTTAAAGCATACATTTCCGTATATTGCCACAACGAGCCTCCCCTCAAGCACCAAAAAAGTCCTCGATCCTCCCTTGGATATTAGGCAAGTATTATTAGCCTCAACAGGCAAGAAAAGGCATGTGTTCCTCTATGCAAAACAGACTGACCCTTCCACCCAACACACACACACACACACACACACACACACACACACACACACACACACACACACACACACACACACACACACACACACACACACACACACTCTGCTATCACAAAAACTAGTAATTTTAGGTGTATAACATTTTCAGTCTTGCTTATGCCTTCCCTAGAAAAGTCCCAGGCTTTGCCAGGAAAGCTAGCCTCAGCATTTGAAAACATAGGATTTCAGACTCTGTCACACATCCTCACACAGAGTACAGAACACTAAATGATCCTAGCTTACACATCAGTGCAATACTGCGGGTCTTCCTATACAAGAAGTTTTTGATGATGCACTGTACAGACGCTATGTTAATGAATCTGTCTGCTAGTTTACTGGGCTAGTAAAAGAGGGTTTTCAATCACTAGTGACAAAACTTTAGGAAGCCAAGAGAGTCTCAGTAAATCCATATAACATGGTTACAACTGCAATAAAATACCACATTCTGCATTTAATTTAATGTTATGTAATCATAATACTGAATAATTAACATTTCTGTTACATACATAGTTTCTTTCTTGTTGGTGTCTACCTGAAACAGGCCCAGCACTCCTTATGGAGACCGCCCTCACATTTGAAAAAATGGTGTTCTAAAGCATTGAAGAACCTAATTCTTACTAGTGTCAAAATTGGGTACAACTAGTTATTAAGTCATTTTCATAAAGTCAGAGCAAAATCTTACTTGTGATCAAAAATACGATTTTAGCCTGGATATGGAAAAAAGGTGGATGCTGTCATATTTAAAAAGAATGCAGACTTAAAGTTTGAGAGAAAATACTATTCGCCTACTGAAATGTAATATTATAACTTTGACAATTTTCAGTACTTGACACTGATATTTTAAGCTACTATACCCAGAGAGCAACTCAGCTGTGTATCCAGTCCTAAGAGTAGGTGACATGCTTAAAAATTTGCATATGTAGAAACATGCTTTACCAAAATGAAGTTGCTACACTTGGGAATTATTTAAGATCAATTAGTAATATTCCATTTAAGGAGTCTTACATATTTCTTACCATTGATATAAAGGATCTTTATTCTATTATTCCACATAATATAGGTCTTGAATTGTTTACAGAGTTTCTGTATGATAAGAAAATTAAACATTTTGATGTTTTATTATATAGTCAACTTATGGAAATGGTACTGAAGAATAATTTTATTGTATTTAATAATGAGATTTTGTTGCAGCAAGATGGGGTTGCCATGGGCTCAGTATGTGGGGGCTTGTATGCTAATATTGTAATAATGCAATGGGAGAAGTATGTATTTTCTAGTAATTTCTATACTCACATCAAATATTATTGTCACTTTCTGGATGATATTTTTGTGATTTGGGATAGACATTTTGAAATGATTAAGGAATTCATGGATTATATAGGGTCCACTATACAGTTTTTGAAATTTACTTGGAATACTAATTTACATGAAGTTTCTTATTTAGATGTTTTATTATGTAAAGATTATGAAAATAAGAGAATTTCATCTAAAATTTACAGAAAAATTACATATTCCAATTCATTACTACATTATAGTAGCATTCATCCATATAAACAGAAGAAAGCCATAGTCAAGGGGCAATTAGTTAGAGCAGCTCAGATGGTATCAAATATGGATGACTTCTTAGATGAATGTGATTGTTTGAAAAATATGTTTTTAAAAAGAGGTTATCCCTTTAAGTTGGTGAACGATACCATTATGGAAGTAGTGAATAAGAGAGAAAAGAATTTTTATTTACCCTTGCTAACTGATGACTATGTACAGGATCAAACAGCAATAGATGTACCCATTAGGATAGAAGAGAGTAATGAAAGGAACTATAACGTGTCCTTTATATCCAATTTTACTATAGATAGTATGGATATAAAAAATATCCTAGAGAAGAACTGGATTATTCTGAAACAGGAGAAGAGTATGAGACAAGTTATAAGTCCAATAATGGTATTTAGGAGAGGAATGAGTCTAAAAAACTTTGAAAGGGTTAATAGGGGAATAATAAAAAGGAGTGGTTATATGAGTAAATGTGGCATGTGCCATTTTTGCAAGTATATTAAGGAAGGGGATGTATTCCAAATTAATAAGAGGAATTTTAAGATCAAAGAGAAATTTAATTGTGTTTCAGAAAGAGTAGTGTATTTTGCAATATGTGATTCATGCTACTGTTATTATATAGGAAAGACGGATAGAAAACTAAAAAATCGTATTTATGAACATTTATATGAAATCCGTAAAAAGAAGGATACGAATGCCCTAAGCAAACATGTGACAGAGAATGAGGGACACTCCTTTAAGTGTTTTGTGATGGATTGTATATGCACTGATATTAGAGGGGGTGCTTGGTCATTACTTCTGGAAAGAAGGGAACTGTATTGGCAATTATTTTTTGATGTCACTAGTTGGCCTGGTTTGAATCAAAGTATTGCCATTAGTTCTCTTTTAAGAATTAGGGCCCTAATGAGATAACACTTTTCATGATTTAAACCTATACAAATTAATAGAAGTACTGTCACACAGTTGTGAATATATATTTTTTACCTGTACATACAACCTGATTTTATTATAGACTTGCATATGTGTTCCTTTTTATATATTATATATTTTATATTTGTATATATTATATATTTAGAGTATTTAATTATATTTATTAATTTAATGTATAAGAATAAATTATTTTAGGTTTTAAATTGTAATTATATACGAATACATTGGATTCATGCATATACATAATTTTTGGTGGTTGCTATTAGGTTATGTGTTGTCAGTGTCTACATTAATGTTTTTTTACACTAATAGGAATATTCCTTTAAGGGGACATAACTAGAACTACATTTTTAATTAATTAGAGTATTAAAAGATGTATTGTATTTGATGTCATTTGTCTGATGAAGTTCTGTGGTTCAGGACGAAAACGCTTACCAGCTTTCTGTTTGGGGAAATAAATTCTGTTTTTTAACCAGTGGATTATCGGCTCATTTCTTTGGTACGAAAGTACAATTTACAACAGATATGAAAGTACTACTGAGTTTCTGGACACCTTGGCAGCCTGTCTGTGTTTTTTGCAACAGTTTTTTTCTGTGTTTTGGACAGTTGGGATTTACCCTTTCCCTGAAATGCAATGTTTTCAGAGCTGATTATGTTTAAGTTCATAGACACAATGGATGTAAACCTTTGCTTGAACAGTGTGGGGGCTTGCATACACTGTAAAAAAGTGATTGGAAAAGTCTTGTCAGCTGAAATTCTTTTGATTCATGTGTTTTTTAGTGTTAGTTTCAAGTTAAAAAGATAGAAACCCCTATAACCGATGGATGCAAGAAATGGAATTGCTAGACATGCTTAATATTAATTTACAAAATATGATTGAAATGTCCTTTGTGTTAGAGGAAGGAATGTATATTAGCTGTTTCCAAGCAGAGGTGATGCTTACAGTTTCCACTGGTAATGATATGTGCCCTTAATATACAGCATGTGGTGAAACACCACAATGTTAGGAGGTAGACGAGTAAGTTGACATTGGAGAAATTTTCTTATTGCAAGATCTGACAGTGGAATACTTAGGAAAGTAGCACTGTGAGAAAAGCCTTCCGGTGGCAAACATGTTGACTTAGGGAATAGACAACAAATAACCCCCCTGTCTAATTAGTGACTGTGGATGCTGAATATTGAGCATTTAAAGTACTATTAAGAGCCAGTAAGTAGTTTCTAAAGATTTTATATGTTGTTGTGTCTTTTGGCTTTTCCTGGTTAGGGGTCGCCACAGTGGAGCTCCGGTCCGCTAATGATTGGTAGTTGATTTTTACGTGCCGAGTTACCAGCCCTGATGCACAACCTTCAACGAAGGTATGCCCATTCACGTATGTCTCCACGCAGAAGACGCTCTAGCTGAGAATTGAACTGGACAGCATCTTACTGTGAGGTGACAATGCTACCACAGCACCACCACCGCGGGTAGTTTCTAAAGATTTTATATATATATATATATATATATATATATACACACACACACACACACACACACACACACACACACACACACACATACATGCATTACTTTGAAGACTGAACGAATGTGGCAAATGTGGGGCTTGTGATACTGGGGAATGGGAAGCCCCGCAATCATATCTGAATGGTGGTTGACTTTTGGATGGGAATAGCATGGCTGGACCAGGCAGTGATCTTGTTCTTATTTAGGTTTTTATCTATTAATTTAGTTATCTATTTGAACAAGGCCTATATACGGCTTCCTCTTTGAAGATGGAAGACAGAAGTAATGCACTTATAACCTGCACTTACTACCTGCTGTCTGTTACAAACCACAAGTGAAAGTGAAATGCGTACATAACAGTTTTGACTCTGAATTAATTTAATGTTTAGATATGACATAATCTCACCATTTCACAATTCAGTAATTAATATAGGTTCATAGTTTCTACTAGGCTAACAACCACAAGGGCCCTTACAAGTGTAGCCAAGTTTCCCAAATGCCCAGATATCCAGCACTTTTGGTGCTCTAGATGTTATTTTTAGGGGTATATTTTAATGGTTATATGTAACTAGAGTATGGTTGGTCAGGCATTTACAGGCTGCTTCTGTCTATTAGACACATAGGTGCTAGACCAGGGAGGAATTTTTACTTTCCTATACAATGGTCCAGTGTACCCTTGAATGTGGTTAGGGAAGCCTGTTCCAGAGAAAGGGCAAGCAAGGTGTTTTATACACTGAACTGGGTGGGTATGATGCTGCTTGTTTTGCAGATATGTAAAAGGTCCATCATGGTTGGATCCTAGGATGATTTATATGTCAGGCATAGATTGCCCCTCTACAATCTGTAGGAAATGCAATATAGGGAAATTACTTTGAAGCAATTCTCATAGGATGTTTTGTTTACAACCTGCATTTTTTTTTTTTTTTTTTTTGTGAGGAACCTCTGCGGGAGTTCCGGTTTCCTGATCAGGTACATACCAAAGGATGCTTTCTACTCAGTCATGGATCTGATGATGGCAGAGTAACACATAAAGATGATTTCCTTGGACCTGGATGCCATACCCTTGTTTATAAGATGAGCAACATAGAATGATTTCCTTACAATCTTAGAAACATGCTGGTCAAAAGCCAGATTACTGTCTGCATATGTCCCTAAGTCCCTAACTACTATGTCTACTATTAGATATGTGTTGTCAATGAGGTAGTTTACTGAGGTAACTGATTTTCCAAAGGGTACTATTATATATTTCTTGACACTGTATTTTAAACCATGGTATTGGCACCCTTTATGTGTCCCTGTTAGCCCTTCCTGCAGAATGTTAGTATCTTAAGGGGATTCCATGACTGCTCCTTATTTTTAATAATGGGTCAACTTGGTCAGCCAGGGACCCTTAACATTGGCCTTTTGCTTCTGAGAAATAAATGCCAAAAAGGAACAGATCAAGCACAGAACTCTGAGATACTCTGCTAGTGATCAGTATCTTTCTGGTAGTAGATTCCCCTTTGCTAACTTTTTGAGTCGTATCTGAGAGCTAGCTGGCTATCCAGCATGTAACATCTGGACTTATGCTTAATGCTGTGAATTTGTTTACAAAGCCCAGTTGGGATATTGTGTGAAATACTTTGGCCAGATCAAGGTACATATTATTCTGCCATCATCCATTGCCTTGGTGATCTTCTCAAAGAAGTGAACCAGACTTGAGTAGGCATGATCTGCCATTGACAAAACTAATTTGGGTTGGAACCAGTGTTTGAAGGCTTCCTATGTCATTATTTATCATTTTAATGACAATTCTTTCCATGGCTTTGCATATGAGACTAATTAGCTTTACAAGTCTGTAGATTACAGGGTCAGTATATGGCCTCTCCTTATGCATAAGGATGACCATTGTAATTGTCCATGCATGCTGCAAGAAGCCTCACCAGAAGATATGGATGAAAAGTGACTCCAGTGGTCCTGAAGGATCATGTTTCATACTCTTTAGGAGACATCTTAGGATATTACCATGGCCCATCGATGCAGTGTTCTTAACATTGGAGAGTGCATTTAGGACCTGCTCCCTAGTTATAGTTGGGGTGGGGGGGTCATTTTGATAGTATTTCTTGTCGGATGGCCAAGGGGGAGAGGGCTAAAATTGGAGCAGAATTTGTCAGCAGGTGGATTTGTTATATCTTCATCTCAATGTATGTGGCTCCATTTATTGTTGTGCACTGCCTTTGAGGTTGCAGACATAGCTAAGGATAGCCTTATAGTTGCCTTTGGCTCGGAAGGCTATTTTTGTTAGACATATATATATAGCAACAACTATTATGCATGTGTAGAATATATTTCAGTTATGTGTAATAATATGTTCAGCCACAAGATGGGAGTGTTTTCTGGTGGACACTGATGGTAATATGCTTGATGTAATTTCCCATTCCTTGTGCAATGCAGAGGCTGCTTTAAAGATGAAATAAATAAATACCTCTGTTTAGACTGCATATCAGGTTGTAAGCATCTATTTGTTGTGCCCAAAAGATTATGGCCCCAGACACACTGGCACCCAGATACAAGTAGCGACAGCAAATAAGTGCAAGACACAGTGACAGATAAAGTAAGGAGATAAATGGAAAAGATGGATACCACCACTTCTTCAGCAAGGCTTTTAGTAACAAATCTGACAAATCAGAACTACTAGTCTTGGAAATTAAAGATGAGGATGTTTGTAATCAGAGAAGGTATGTGGAAATGTATAAATTAAGTCAGACTGGCAGAACCCATCGATGAGTGTATAGAAAAGGATCAAAAAGCTCAGGGCATGATCTCCCTTTGCATAGATGATGATCAAATTATACAAAAATGCAACTGTGCAACCACTAAAGAAATGTGGAAGGAACTGCAAAAGATACATGAAAGAGCTAATCTCAGCAGCAAACACTATTTAATTAGAAAACTATTTCAGATGCAGCTGATGAAAGACCAGCATATGCAGGATTATATAAGGCATACATTAGAAATGTTTGAAAGGCTGAGAGGTATTGGGGAGGATATAAAAGACTTTTACATTGCGGCAGTTTTACTTAGTGGTCTACCTGAAAGTTATGAGACACTTGTTACAGCACTTGAGGTATGTCCAGATGATGAACTGACATTAGAGTATGTTAAAGGCAGGCTTGTGGATGGATACAAGTACAAGACAGAAAGCATGAACAGCGAAAGTAGGTCCAGTACGGAGGCTGTTTTAAAGATGAAAAACAGAAATAAGAACAGTAATATGCAGCTAAAAACATGTAAATGCTTTGTGTGCAGAAAAATAGGACACTTACAGGCAGATCGCAGAATCTGGAAAGCTAGAATGCAAAGACAAGCTAAATCAGAACAAGCTAAGAATGTCAAGGTATAAGCAGATGTCACTTCAGACACTGATTATGCATTTGTGTCCAAATGTGGCACCTCATATGTGCATTTGTATGTGCCTGATCTTGAAAGTAACCTACTGTCAGTGAAGAAGCTTACAAACCAAGGCAAGGTAGTAACTTTCCAAGGTGAAGGTTGTGTCATCACAAAAGGGGATTGTTTACTCGCAAAGGCCAAAATCACAGATGAACTGCATCAGCTGATCTGCAGTGAAATGGTTAATACAGCCAAAGAGGAAAAAACATTCAAACTGTGTTCACACTTGGCACAGACATCTTGGTCACAGAAGTTCTGACAATAAAGAATTAGTTGAGGGTCACTATGTAAGTGGTGTAAAGATCAGCCATTGTGATCAAATAATGAAATGTACCATCTGCATTAAGGGAAAAATTATGAGAAAGCCTTTTCCAAAGCAGAGCAACAGCAGAGCTCAAAATCTTCTGGACTTGATTCATTTGATCTTTGCAATCCAGTGAAAACCATGACTCAAGGAAAGAAGAGGTATTTTCTTAGTTTCACAACAAGAATGAAGTGCCAGTGAAATTAGAACAGTATCTAAAAAAAGTAAGTAATAAATTTGGATGAATGCCCAAAGTGCTACATGCAGACAGCATGTCAATATACAAGTGGCACAACACAAGCCATTCTCAGAAAACATAGAATTATGTTCCAGACCACTATACCATATAACCTAGAACAAAACATTGTTGCAGAGAGAGAATGAATCAGACACTGTGAGAGTGGAAGAAGCATGCTTTTTGATGCCGATATGCCAACCACATACTGGGGAGAGGCTATCATGACTGCATACTATCTCCAGGAAAAACAACAGAGAAAACTCCATATAAACTGTGGAACAGAAAGAAACCAGATTTGAGACACATCAACATTTTTGGAAGTAAAACCTATGTGCACATTCCAAAGGAAAAATGTACAAAATGGAATCTATGTGCAAAGGAAATTGTACTTGTGGTTTACAGTGAGTCACAAGAAGGATACATAATTTTTCATCCAGGCAGAAACAAGGTAACAGTCAATAGAAGTGTGATTGTTGATCGACTAATGCAAACTGTTCAGTATGAAGAAAAATTCACATCCATGTCACAAGAAAAATAAGAAGAAAGCTACACAGAAATAGAGATTATTGCAGACAATTTAAAACCTAATAAAGAAGATGCTGAACCACATATGATTTCAGTCAGTAGATCAACACGATGTAATAAAGGTATTCCACCTAAAAGTTTGTCTTATATGGCTCACACAGATGTCCAGGCTGAGCCGGGTTCATGGGAAAAGATGCAAAGACTACCATCATGTGAAAAGCAAATGTGGATTAGAGCTGCTGTCGAAGAGATGACATCACTCAATGAACTCCAGAATGGACATTTTCAGAGCTATCTCAAGGTAAACATGTAATTGGATGTACATGGGTTTTTAAAGCGAAATGCGACTCTGACAGGAAAGTCTGTAGATACAAGGCAAAGTTAGTTGCAAAAGGATACTCACAAACATTTGGTGAAGACTATGATACATTTGCTCCAATTGCCAAACAAAGTACTTACAGAACACTGATGACAGTGGCGGCTTTACAGAAAATGATTGTGAAACATCACAATATCAAGACAGCTTTTCTTAGTGGAGATATAGAAGAGGAAATATACATATTCACAGCCAGAAGGATATGTGAAAAATGTAGAAGAGCATCTTGTTTGCAAACTGCAAAAATCCCTGTATGGTCTTAAATAAGCAGCTTGAGCGTGGAACTCAAAAGTAAACAAAGTTCTGCTAGATGAATTCATGCAAAGCAAAGCCAATCTATGCCTATACTCTAAACGACTAGATGCTGAATGGTTGTATGTATTAGTCTATGTGGATGACTTGATTATTGCTTACTAAAGGAATTACAAAATTGCAAAGTTAATAGTAACATGAACACAACATGAACAGTAACACAAACTTTCTGGGAGTGCACATCAATGAAGATTTGTCTTTGAACACAAATACAAATGCCATAGTCAAGAAAGTGCACCAGAGATTGCACTTTTTAAGAATGCTTTGGAGAGCAAATCTTCCATCGACAGTTCTCATTACCTTCTACAGAGGTACGATAGAAAGCATCCTGTCGAATAACCTCATAGTATGGTATGGAAGCTGCTCAACCTCTGAGTGCAAATCCCTCGAGAGAGTGGTGAAGACAGCCGAGAGGATCATTAAGACCACCTTGCCACCTATCCATGACTTGTACTTATCCAGATGTCTCAGCAGGGCCAGAGGAACAATTAAAGACTGCACTCACCCTGCTTACAGACTGTTCCTTCATCTATCATCTGGGCAGTGCTTCCAAAGCATATGTTGCAGAACTACAAGATTCAGGAACAGCTTCTTCCCTAATGTCATCAGGCTGCTGAACTCTAATAACCACTACACTCCATGATGTCTAACTGGGTCAGTAGAAACTGGCTCAAATTGTGCAAGAACCTGGTTACCAGTCTCACCTAACACTTAGTGCAGTGTTCACCATGACTGTAACTTATAGGCCATCTAGGGCAGTAGCAATGCAGTAAAATATCTCTTCTTTCCATGCAATACATGACAATTCGTAAATTTCCATAGTGCAATACTCTAAAGTTCATAGTCCAATACTCTAATGTTCACAGTGCAATGCTCAAATGTCTCTTTCTGTGCAAGGATCAATGCATTGTCTTAACCAAGTACCTGTGCAATACTAAGGTCTCATGCAAATAAGTGTTCAGTTCGAAAAGTGTCAAAATGTTTTTATAATTATGTGCAGTATAGTTTTTCTACCTGCATGTCTGTGATGTAATAGCTAGGGGGTCTAAGTGTCACATGTGTAAATGTCTGTGAAAATAATTTATATGTTGTCTGCACATTGAGTCTGGAGTCACTGAATTTCATTCAGGTTTTGCACTTGTGTGATTTCTGAATGACAATAAAGTTTACTTTGACTTTGACTTGAGTACTCAATCAGCATTTTGAGACTAAAGATCTTGGTGAGGTGACATTCTACTTAGGAATTAAAATACAACATGAGGAGAACAGCAGTTTTCTGTTGAACCAGAGTGCAAAAATTGATTCAATTATTTAACAGTTCAACATGGCTGAAGCTAAAGGAGTGAGCACGCCCATGGGCATAGTTTATCTAAAGTTGGAAGGCAAGAACGATCTTCTACCATCTAATGAGCATTACAGACAAGCAGTGGGGGCACGTCTGTACATTGCAACCACTGGACAGCCAGCCATGTCACTTCTCTGCAGGTGTGTAAGTAAACTATGTAAAAAAACTGTAATTCAATAAAAACAGTTATGAGATATCTCAAAGACACAAAAAGTTTAAAGTTGTCAGCAATTGGTGACTTAAACCTCACAGGATATATGGACTCTGATTAGGCGGGTGAACTCAACACATGCAAATCTACACATGGCTACTTATTCAAATTAGAAAACAGTCTTATACCCTGGTTCAGGAAGAAATATATCTCTGTGGTGTTGTCTTCTACAAAGACAGAAAATATCTCTCCTGCCTATGCCAGTCAAGAAGCCATTTAGTTGCAGCAGTTACTTGAAGATCTTGGAAAAACAGTGTCCTAGCCTACGGTCTTATATAATAATAATCAGGGATGCATTAAGCTTGCAACCAGTGAGAAGATCAATGCAAGAACCAAGTATATTGATGTCAGACACCATTACATTCATGGCCTGGTTAAACAAAAAATGATTGTGGTTTCATATTGTAAAACTGATAAAATAATTGCTTATTCTTGGACAAAGTGCAAAGTCACTCACAGTAAACAAGTTTGTAGATTTTAGATCACAAATGGGCTTGACTTAATTAGTAGTTGTTGAGTAGGTGTGTTAGTCATATATATAGCAACAATGACTCTGTGTGTGTGTGTGTGTGTGTGTGTGTGTGTGTGTGTGTGTGTGTGTGTGTGTGTGTGTGTATAATATATTTCAGTTGTATGTAATAATATGGTTAGCCACAAAATGGCAGTGTTTTCTGGTGGGCACTTATCATAGGAGGTTACTAGACTAATGGCATTACGGCACTTACAAGCCTAGCCAAGTACAAACCCTGTTCCCAAGAATAGCAAGGTATTAAGCAGAACTAAGTCAGCAACTACTGCCCCTGACAAGAGGGACACAGGTGAAACTCCTCAGGTGAATTTGTGGTTTTCCATCCAATCATCCAAATTATGCTTAAATAGTGTCAGTGAGGGGCTCTGCTTCACCTGAATTGGAAGGTTTTCCAGAAGGGGGTAACATCTGTGAGACATGTCTGTCTCTCCAGAAAGTCCTATTGATGTTGCATACTAGATTGAGTTCCCTAGATTGAGTGCATTTTATACCATTTGATTTATGAATGTGCAGCATTTCCATTACAGCAATCTCTGAGATTGCTTTATATGCGAGGCAGAAGTCACCTCTGAGTAGCCTGTGAGAGATAGAGTATAGTGACAGTGATTTCAGTTTGTCTACATATGACATATGCTGAAACCCTGAATTTTGTTTGTAAGAAACTTTCAGGTCTTTCCATTTGCTACAGATGCCTGGTAAGGTACATACCAAAGGTAGCATTGTACTCTACTATTGGCCTGATGAGTGAGGAGTACAGTGGGTTATAATCTCTGTTGTTCTGGACATAATACACTGACTAATGAGGTGGGTGACATAGAAAGCCATTCTTGCCAATGTGGAGATGTGCTGGTCAAAGCAAAGGTTGCTGTCAACCTATGTGCCCAAATATCTCAGCAGTGGTTGCATGCTTAGGGTGTTGTTAATGTGGTAATCTGCAGGGATGTCACCCTTGCTGAAGGGGATGATAATGCATTTTTTTGCATTGAGTTTTAGACCATGACTTTGCACCAGTTGTTTGTCTCTGTAAATCCCTCTGTAGGATGTTGACATTATTTGGGGACTCGATGATTAAACCCAGTTTGCAGTCATCAGCAAACTTTGTCAGCCAAATGCCTTTTGGTTTAACTTGTACATCTAAGAAGTAGATTCCAAACAATAGGGGCCGCAGCACTGATCCTTGTAGAATACCACTGGTTACAGATCTGCTGGTGGAGGTAGAGTAACTTATTTTAACTTTGTGCATTCTATCAGTGAGACAGTTTGTAACTCATCTGACAATGTACAGGTTGATCTCCAGCTGGGTGAGTTATCAATGTTGCCTGAGTGGGGAAAAGGCCTTGGCCAGGTCCAGGTAGGCTGTATGCATGGATTTGCCTTCATCCAGGGCTTTGGTGACTGTCTCAAAGAGTGAAGGAGGCAAAATTGGATTCATAGTTACCTTAGAATGGCTTATCAGGTGTCTTATTTGCTTGTTTAAGCCGATGGTAAATGCTTCCAGTTCAGAATTCATTCCTTTTTTCTCTTGGACAGCAATTTCATTCTCTTATTGTATAACCTGTTAATGGTGGATGTCCACCAGGCAGGCTTATTCTTCTGTGAGGATCTTGTTTTGATCCTATCAGATATGGCTGAGTCAATACATTTGTATAGATGTTTATACAAGGCATTGGAATAAATCCTAGTATAGGTGTCCATGCCATCAGTGAGAGCAGTGGCTATGAAGCTATTCATGCCATTACATATTAGGTCATAATTGGCTTTGGAGAAGTTTTTTAGTCTAGTTACTGTGAATGGAGGGGGGGTCACATGTTATTGTTACTTCTAATGAGACTGATTATGATCAGACCTGACTACGGAGGGCTGCACACATGGAGTGGTGCAATGATCACACATAATAATGATTACCAGATCAAGAATGTTTTTGCTCCTTGTGGGGTAGTCACTCAACTGGTTCAGTGCATCGGAGTTGATGAAGTCCAAGAACATTTGGGCAAATGTGTTAGTAATGTATAATTTTATTTATTTTATTTATTTATTGACATTTGTTAACATGGTTAGTCCAGCTGGGTTTGTGGCCCATTTTCAGTGGAGACCCAAGGAGAAAAGCTCCATTAAACACACAGTTTACAAAAAATGATCATGTACATGACAGGAAAAGACAAATCTAATCTAATTAATAAAAATACAAGTGGAACATATAACAAGGTGATGCAAAATACATACAGTATAAAGGTAAATAATTTAGAGATGTAACAATG
The DNA here is from genome assembly GCF_019279795.1 of Protopterus annectens. Lineage (NCBI taxonomy): Eukaryota > Metazoa > Chordata > Ceratodontiformes > Protopteridae > Protopterus > Protopterus annectens. Next base: position 1,482,204,566 of record NC_056741.1, on the reverse strand, counting down.
TATTTACATATTTACAAGAAAAGTTTAATCATCAGGAAAAAGGTATCAGAGAATAGAGAGTCTCTGTGGTAGAGGCATACAAGTTGTATGTGGGGTAGATTAGGAGGGGTGGTGAAAGTTTAGGTTGGGGCTTGGCAGGAACAGATTTTAGTGTTAAGTAGGTGAATTTTAAGTTTTTCTTTAAAGTGGGATGGATGAACAATGGAACGTTTGTCTCTGGGAAGATTGTCCCAAGTGTGGGTAATGGAATATTTATAGAGGAGCTTACCCATTGTTTTTTGGGGTTGGTAAGTAATGTAGTAGCAATTGATTAGAGGAGCAGAGAGTATGAGAAGGTGAATAGCTAGAGATGAGGGAAGTGAGAACAGGGCAGGATTAAGGTTTGTAGAGAATGGCGTGTAGCATTTGAAGTTGGGATAATAGAAGTACACGGGGGAACTTAAGCCAATGGGGAGAATTTAAGGATAGGCAGTGATATGCATTCTATGGGGTGTTAGTGACAAATCTAGCTATCTTATGGTATGTTTGCTAGTTTATTTAAGGTTGTAGTTTAAAGTTAGTAAACACAGGGGCTGCATACGTGAGGGAGGTTAGGAGAAAGGCTTAGGCAAAGGGGAGTCTTGCATTTGGTGTTAGGACTTTTTTGTTACGGTAAAGTAAACCCAGTTTCTGGTGTGTCTTTTTTATACTTTGAAGTATATGCATATTGAATTTGAGCTCATCATCGCTGATTACACCTAAGAGTTTAGTGTGAGCTTCAGGTTTGATAATAGTGTTATTTGAGCAAGTGATGGTAAGGGTAGATTTGTGGAGAGTGAGTGAATGGGGAAGAAATAGTAAGAGTTTGGTCTTTTTAGGGTTAAGGATGAGAAGGTTACTGGTTAGCCATTGTTCGGTGGATAGGATGACCTGTTGAGTACAAGTGTGGAGCTCAGAGATGTTGTCATAGATGGAGATGAGAGTAGAATTGTCAGCATATTGGATGAGGGAGGATTGTCGGCAGGATGTGTTGGAGGTCATTGGTAAAGACATTGAACACGAGGGGACCCAGGATGGAGCCTTGGGGTACACCTGTTAGGACAGGTATGAAAGGAGAAGAGGAAGAGAGATATTTAACAGATTTCTGTCTGCAGGATAAGTAGCTGGAGAACCAGGCACGGGAGGAGGAGAATAGATTGAGATTAGCATGTTTTGATAGCAGAAGGGGATGGGAGACTGTATCAAAGGCCTTGGAAAGGTCAAGGAAGAGACAGGAGATGAGTTTATTATTGTCTAGGGCCTCTGCAATGGTATAGATGAAGGATAGGAGACCAGTTGTGCTATGGTTGTGACGAAAACCATGCTGAGTAGGAGTGAGGTGATTGTGTGTGAGAAGGTGGTTTAGAAGTTATGAGTGGATGCATTTTTCGAAAATCTTGGAGAGGGGTGATAGGATAGCTATGGGGCAATAGATGGGTCAGTATAATTGCCTCCTTTATGTTGTGGGATGGTGAAGAAGGATTTCCAAAGGGTTGGGGCAGTGGATTCCTGTATAGATTGATTGATTAGTATGGACACTGGATAAGCGATGGTGTCTGCAGCTAGTTTGAGGAAGGTAGGAGGTAGATTATCTGTGGATGGAAAGCAGGGTTTGAGCTTATAAAGAAGAGATCAGATGTAGGAGGTAGGAACAGGGTGTAAGGAGGATATTAGTTAGGTTGGGAGGGATAGACAGAGGAGTAGTGTTACCGTTTGATGGTATGAGTGCCTGGATGGTATCTATGAAGTGTTTGTTAAGTAGAGCAGTTGTTTCTAGAGGGGATGTGTTGAGGTAGGAGCAAGGGTTTGAAGGACCACCTGGAGAAAGAATTTTGTTAATAGTGGACCAGAACTTTTGAGGGTTGGATTTGCTGTTTAGTTGGGCAGAGTTGTAGAAGGACTTTTTATCTCTATTGGTTTGTTTCTTAGTAAGATTTCTGAGATGTCTATAGCTGTGGAGAAAGGGTAGTTCTTTGGTTTTGATTCAGGTTTTCCAGGCTTTATCTCTTTTGAGCATAAGCAACTTAGTTTCTTCAGAAAGCCAGGGAGCAAAATTGGATTTAATTCTAATTTTTCTGGTAGGAGCAAGGGAATTTAGGGTGTTCAGGAAGATGCTATTAAATCTGTTTACTGCATCATTAAGTGGGATTTGTTTAAGGAATGACCAGTCAGTGGAAGATAGTGTAGAGATAAATTGGCTTAGATTAAGGTTAGTAAGTTTACGGCAGTCTTGATAAAGGTGAGATTTAGGAGGTTGGTTGGGGTATCTGAAAACAGAGGTGGGGAGGTGATCACCAAGTTGGTCGGGTAGAGTAGTGGGGTTGTGGTAGAGGTGAGGGGAGTTAGTGACTATCCAATCTATTATGGAGCTAGAGGATGAATTTTTGTGGAGCCAGGTGTGGGAAGTTATTAGTTGATAGAAACCATGTAGATTGATACTGGTTTGTGGAGTGTTAGTTTTAAGTTTGGCCCAGTCTAAGTTGACGTCTCCTAGTATGAGGGTTTCATAGGATATATTAAGGGAAAACCAATCTAGTATATTTTCAAGTGTTGATAAGTTGTTTCCGGGAATGATATAGATGGAGGCAAGAACTATTTTCTTGTGGGGGTTGAGGTGGTAGTTAAGGATGATGAGTTCAGAAGGCTGAAAGTTGGGGTTGGGTGTGTGGAATGGTGAGAGGTTGAGGTTGTTGGAATGGAGGATGGCAATGCCACTCCCTTTCTTAGGGAATCTATCTGAGTAAAATATATTATACCCAGGTGGTAGAATTTCATTGTTGGTGATATGTGGCTTAAGCCAAGATTAGGACAAGGTAAGGATGTGTGGGTTTATGTGGGCAATCCAGGCATGAAAGTCTGTGATTTTGTTGGTAAGGCTTTGAATATTCATGGAGTAACTTGTTAGATGTTTGGATGTAGTAGAGTTAGTTGTAATTGGCTGGGAATGATGAGGAGTAATTGAAGATAGAGGGGTGGTAGAGGATAAGGGGTGAGGGTGGCTAGGAGGAGAGGGTAAGCAGTAGAGGTGTCAGTATGGAGGTGGCTTGGGAGGAAGTGATGTAGATAAGACTTGTTAGGACAATGGGAAAAGGATGAGAAAGGAAGTGTTGTAAACAGAATAGAGAGGTAGTGTTTTGCTACTGGATGTTTGGAGACGAAGGGGAGGGAGTGGATGGTATAAAGGAAATTGTAATGAGGTGGGTGGGAATGGGGATAGGGTAAGGGAGCGGAGAGAGCCCGAGCGAAGTGAGGGTGAACAGAGAGGGGCTAACACTCAGGGCAGTCCTAGACCACAGAAAGCAATCAGTAAGAGAGAAAGATTGAACTAGTTAGGTAGGAAGCTGGAGGGGTACAGAAAAGCAGAAGTAGATATAGAAAAAGAAAAAAAAATAAGACTTGGCAGGAGCGATTAAAAGCAGATTAAAAGCAGAAAGTGCTAGGTTTAGGCTGTACAGGTAAGTAACTTTAAAATGAGTTACCCGTGCAGTACAGTAGGTTGAACTGAACAGAGCAGCTATAGAGATGTACAGGGGAAATTGCAAACAGCAGAAGAACAGGGCAGTAACAGTGGCAGTGATTAAGGGAGATAAATGTAGTAGAACAAAAAGTCCCATGGAAGGGTAGGATATAGGAAGGGAAAAGACACTGAAATGTAGATTGAGGAGTGAGGAAAATGGAGAAAAAAGAAACGTTAGGGCTCCTGGTGTCCTCTTTCCGTATCGGCTACTGAATTTAGTTAATACAAGATGCTGCACTTAATACACGCAGGCAATGTACAATGATGAATGAATGTTTGGCAAAATAAAAATAAGTCAAGTAATAGTCACCTGCTAGGACTCATACTTAATTGGTATTTTAGTCTGGATATATCTGCAGGACAGGCAGCCAAACTGGAGGAGGGTATCAGATTGAGGTCCACAGGAGGGTTTCTTACAGTGGCAGTGAGAACTGCAGGGGACGCTTTGCTATGGGCTCTAAAGACAAGAGGAGGAGAGATTAGTTAAAGCAGAGAAAAAAAAAACAAGAGAAACTGCTGATAAACAACAAGCCAGGAAAAATTAAAATGCATGTCAGGGAAGGATAGAATAGTTTTAGCACTACTAACCACAATGTAAAGTCAAACAATTTACCCAATCTATGAATGGGATTTAAGCTCACCTAAAACCAGAGTGTTTGGTTGTATCTTGAGTGATTCAAGTAGATCCAAGTATGCAGTGTGGGTATCCTGGTTCATGGAGGGGAGCCCCATAACTGGCAGTAACTTGGAGAGGGGTCTTACCTACAGTCAACTGGACATGAATTAGTTCAAGGGAATTGTTTTGTTTAACCAATCTAGAGGTATATTTATCTTTGATGAATATTGATACTCCACCTCCTTTAGCTCCTACACTTTCTTATTTATTTATTGCTCAAATAATTTATTTTCAATAACAAATTAAATAGTTGAACACGTATATCATAATCTAAAATTCTGCTAAATAAATAACTATGCACAATATGTACATCAGGCCTGACAAGTAAAGAAATGAAAGAAAACCAATATTATACAATGCAAGTTAACATAGAGACAATTAAAGATTACATACTCATCATAGAGAGATAGAGTTCATTTACAAAGTATCGAGAGATAGGACTTTTATACAAGGCTTGGGATAAATTCTGAGTTCTTTGATCATAATCTCTAAGTGGTATTTATTTTAGTAGGGGTGAAAACTGAAAGAAGAAGCAATGTTTAAGCTTCATTTCCTGGTTATACATTTTCTAGTGGTTGCTAGTATTTTCCATAATAAACACAAGTTGTCCCTCTTCAAATGAAGCCCTTCATTTACATTTAATAAAACCAGAGCTTTAGATAGTGTAAACAAATCTGTAAATAAAGTTTTCAAAAATTATCACTATCACTCCACAACTTTTTTAGAGCTTAACATTCATAAAAGATGCATACCCAATCAACCTTACAATCCTGAGAACATCTCCAACAGGAAACATTCTTAGAGGTACTAAATTTAGCTAGTTTATCTGATTTTAAAAAAGTTCTATGCAGATATTTCCAGGTATATATTCTCCAGTGTTGTGACGAAGAGGTTAATTTAACACAAAGTAAAATATTATTTTTATTTTCTGGAGATAAGCATACATACTATCCCTTAGTAATATAATGCAAGTATTTTTGTGGTTTTGTTTTATAATGTATTAATATTCTGTATAGTCTTCAAATAATGCCATCCAAATTATGATTATTATATACAATTTCATATAGCTAAATTAGAATCTGCATAGATCTTGAGATTATGTTAGAATGCTTTGTAGAAGTAATCAATCATGAGATGACAATTTAAAGTGTCCCATAATTTGTTGAATATACAGTATTTTATAATGTTCCATGCAATATTGCCAGCAGACAAAATTCTTGGATTCCCAAGAAGTAATAGTGTTTTTATGTACCTTGTCAAAAAAATCTTTGTAATGCTGAAAGGAATTAGTGATTCAAACCATATCTTTTTTATTTTATTTTATTTATTTATTTAACATTTGTTAACTGAGAAAGTCTGACTTGGAATGAAGCCAATTTTCAGCAAAGGCCTGGAGAGAAATGCTTCAGATGCATCTCTTTGTAACATGGGAGGAAATCAGATCACCTGGAGGAAACCCAAATGAATGCAGGGAGGACATGCAGACTCCACACAGAAGGCACCCCAGCCGAGAATCAAACCGGAGAACCTCGGTGTGAGGTGACAGTGGTACCACTGCACCATCTTGATTTATATATTTGCTTTTCCAAACATTTAAAACATATTAAAGATAAAGTTAATTGAGTTTAGTTTATTTTAATATATCCCATGGTGTTATGTGATATGTAAAACAATTCTATTTCTCTTAGGGAAGCACTGATATGTTAATAAAAGTGTGTTTATATTGTTAAGGAAGTGTTTCTCAGGTATCATATATATGACTTGTGCTATATATAAAATATTGGGAAGAAGTATCATCTTTATTAGTTGTAACCTATCTTCAAAGAGAATAAATAATTTGTTCCACTTGTCCATTTGAGTTTTGATTATATTTATATTATTATATTTTGCAGCTATTGATTCCAATATGGTTTTACATAAAACAATACATATATAATCAAGAGAACTTACTTGGTTGCCAATAATATGGTTTCTACCAGCTTGTATTCTTTTCTTTTTATTTAAAAACACAAATTTTGATTTTAGTTTACTGAAATAAAGTCCAGAAGTTATTTAAAATGTCTTTATTAAAGAATGTAATTTATCTAGATCTATTTTTGAATTAGGTAATATGAGAAGAATATCATCTGCAAGTATCATTATTCTAGAATTGTATTGATTTTACACACACACACATATATATATATATATATATATATATATATATATATATATATATATATATATACCCATACTTTTATTTTTGAGTTAATTAATATTATTGTGGCAAAGATTTCAATAACCATCACAAACAAAATGGGAGACATTTTACATCCTTATTTAGTACTCTTTGTTAAAAGAATAGACTGAAGTAAATGATCCTAGTTTAACATATGCTAGATTGTTTTTATATATATTTGTTATGAAGGAAATAAAGGAAGAGGGGAATTCAAATAGAGATAATACTTTGAACATATAGTCCCACTTTAAAGAATCAAAGGCTTTTTTTATATTAATCCAATTATCAAGGCTTCTTGATTATCTCTATTTAAGATTTCAATAAGAGTTAGTACTCTACTAATATTATCACGTGCATATCTATTATGTATGAAGCCAACCTGATATTCATTTATTATATGAGACAATGTAACTCTTATTCTTTTAACCAGGATGGAAATAATTTTGTCATTATATAGCAGAGATTTATTTTCTGTAAGAACTACAGTAGTATGGTCTTTAATTTCATTTAAAATTGCAGTAACTAAGGAGTATCTCCAAGAAGGGGTTATAGTCCATTGTGTTTGAACTTCCAATAATGTTCTATGGAAGAACGAAGTAATAGATGAAGGAACATGTTTAGACATGTTTATAATGATCCCATCAAGTCCTGGAGCTTTGTTAGATTTATATCTCTTAATTCTATCTGTGACTAATTTATATGTAATTTGTTTTTGCAGATCCAATTTTAATTTTTCTGGAATCTTTTTAAGACTAGAAAAGATTTGATCCAATTTTACGACATTGTTTTGTGAGCTTCCCTCTTTATCATGTTCTATATAATGATATTTAAAGGCATCAAGAATATCTTCTGTCAGACACTTATTTTTCCCCTTATGTAATCAGTTGACAGTACTTTTGGATTTAGACTGTATTTTGACCCTCATTGATAAATTGTGCATATGTTTAGGTGTTGTGGCATAGGGGTTTATTTCTAATCTTTCTAATGCCATATTAGTCTTTTGAGATAAGATTTCAATATATTGTTTAAGTCTTCTATTTTCTTTTTATCATCAGGAATGCTTTTAGTTTTTTAGTTTTAATTAATAAAACCTGAAATTGTAAATTTTGTTATTCAGAGTCCCATTCTTTAATTTGTTTAAACCATGTAAGAGTTTTGCCATAGATATAAGCTTTTAATGAATCCCAGATCATAACTGCATTAATCTCTGTTTTTTTTTATTTTTGTAATGTAAGCTGCAATTCTTGTTATAAAGGTTAATCTTTTGTAATCTGTTTGAAACTTAAGAACATGTGACATATGGTCTGAGATAGGGCAGTGAGATATGGAAATAACAGACATTTTTAAATAAAATCCTGAGAACATAAATTTTATCTATTCTAGTTTGAGTACCAAATCTATGATCCTAGTGAGATAATTTAGCAAGTTGCTTTCTTTTAAATTAAATGTATCAATTAAGTTAAATGTCTCAGTCTGCTTTTTAAGAAGTTTTGAAATAGATGTGAGACATAAACATCTCTTGTTTGTAGTGCCAAAGTTATACAAAATACAACGAAAATCTCCTCCTACTATTAAATTACCTTTAAAGGTGTTAGCAATAAGGTCTAAATGTTTTTAGCAATCCTTATTCCCATGCCAGGAAACCAGTATAAGTTTATCAAAGTCCAGATCCTATTATTGAATTTTAGTATGATTAGAGATATAAGACGTTTTTTATCCTCATATTTGTAAATGATTTGAGGAGTAATAATATTTTTTCCATGGGATCATTGCTCCTCTAGTCTTTGACTTATAGAAAGAATGAGCTAGTATTTTATAATAATTAGGATTCCATATGTTGCTGTCACTGATTTTAAAATGGGTTTCCTAAAGAATGACCACCTGCTCTTTATTTAATTTTAAATATCTTGTCAAGTCTGATAATTTCCTTGGATTATTAAATCCATTAGTGTTTAAAAATAGTAATGTTAGTTTCATATGTGTGTATAGTTGAGATTTTAAATTACTATTAGTATTTATTTCCATTACCCAATACCTCTCTCTTAGAACTAGAATTATATAGATGCCATCAAGTTTAATTAATATGATAAAACTAGAACTCCTTACCATTAAATGTTTAATGATTACTAAATTAAGTCTAAGAAAAAGTGCATTTCAAAAGGTATTGTACAAAACATATTAAACCTAAAAATAACAATTTCTGCATCGAACATGGAATGAACAACATCCCTAGTCCAATAGATAAATATGGATCTGTCAGACTATCCTTCATACCTTGTCTGTTAATGTCTGGTTGAGCTATAAAAGATACAACTTAAAGGAGACTACTTGATAACAATATTATGAGATGAAACACTGCAGATATATTCTCTTGTATATTTTATGATATTAAAAGTAAGTAATAGTATATTATGAAATTCTAAAATACTACTAGTAACTGTATCCTCCCACAAAATTAATTTTATGACTGTAAAGTCATAACAGTATATATTTGCACTTATATTTCATAATAAATAGACTAAAAGCAATTCTTCTAAGTATGCAACGAAAATATTTACTTAGATGTATTCACTGTTTTATAATTCTGATTGTCAAAAAGATCACCACTCTTACTTCTTGAATAAAATTAATTTTTTATACATTACTACAAAAACTAAGCTTAATTCACTTCTAACAACTAGGTAACCATTAATGACATGCTTTAGATTCTTAGGAAGAAAGATTTAAATTTAGTCTATTAATATGTCTCTTTAGTTCTTTACACATGAATAAATAATCATTAACATAGTTTGCATTAAGAAATTACCTCTACATTCTAGTATATTACTCTCATATTTACCAAGAAATTATGTCTACATGTTGTTATTTGCATTAATAGATCAAACAACTATTTCCCCTTTAAATGTGCAGGGGTAAAAAAGAAATGAATTTATGGCTTACAGAACAATTAATTCCTTTATAGATACTGATTATAAAAAATAGATATGTTATAAATAAATAATAATTTTAGCATTGATACACATAACTACAAAGTTTCTTCATGAAATCACTACTGGAATTTGCATTAATATAAACACATGAAAGAGTTTTACAGGGATATTTATATTTTAAATAACATGATATGAGCAGAAATATGAAGTTATGGGTCAGCATATAGCACATAAAATGTATCCTATAGTTGCTTTATATAGAATTGAGTAGATACAATGTATCCTATAGTTGCTTTATATAGAATGAGGTATACTACTTTTTATCATTAGGAGTCTGTTTATATCATATGGAAGCTCTGTAATTATGTATTAAATACATAACTTTGAGGCTGCAAAAGCAATTGAGTGTTATATATATAACTGGCAGTAAAGACAAAAAAACTTACTGTATATTTCACATTTTGCTTCCCTTTCCTTTCTCAGCTTCTTATATTCAATTAATTATTATTTATTTATTTGTTTATTTATTTATTCATTTATTTCCAGTTAGATGACTGGGGAGGTCCACTGGGCTCAGGGAGCTGGTTTTCAGTGGAGGACCGGGGAGAAAAGCTCTGCATTACACTGCTTAGTTACAAATACAACCATAGTAAAGAAGACACAATTTACAATTTCATTTCATGTTAGAGAATAAGCATAAGTTCTTTGGTTACATAGTACAATTATGATATTTACTATATGTGCATTTATGTTTGGTTAGCTAGTACTCAGAGTTAGTCAGGAATTTAGGGCGGAGTGAATTATTAGACTAAGTGGGAAGAGTGCAGTTGCATTTCTTGTTAGAGGAAAGGTATGAATGTAGCTGAGTTTTAAAGTTTTCAATGTTTTCACACATCCTTAGAGAGGAAGGAAGAGAATTCCATTTTTTAGCTAAGGAAAAGGATAGATGAAGCTGACCAGCAGGATGATTGGGTTTGAGGACAGTGATTAGGTTTTGGTGAGTAGATCTGAGAGTTCTCTGAGGGGGTTAAGGTTGGAGGATGTTGGTTAGTGCAGGGCACTAAATGGGTTAAAAAAATAGTTTGTGGGCTGTACTTATCTGAAGATAGTCCAGATGGTTGGAGAGTTCAAGCCAATTTAACAAATGAAGGGCAAGACAATGATGGGAGGAGTATTTGGCTTTGGTAGCAAATTTAGAAATCTTATTATAATAGACTTCTAATTTTGAGGAAAGAGTGGAAGATAAGTTTGTTAGTAGAGGAGCACCATACATTAGTGAGAGAAGTAGATAGGTAGTGGCGAGAGTTTGGTGGAAGGAGAGAGGAAGTGCATGTTCCTGTATAGCATACCAAGTTTTATATGGGTTTTCTTAATGTTTTTCTGGATGTGAGTGTCAAATTTTAGGGTCTATGTCATATAATCGAACTTCCAAAATTTCAAACACCATATGATCAAATTTGGAAGTTTGAAATAGGACAACAACGAAACCCCAGAACAGCAAATTTTTTTCCCAGGGAAAATATTTGCTCTTCCGAAAAACACACACACAACACAAGCACACTAAACACCTAATAAACGTACACTACACCTTACATACACAACTATCTATGCACTAACCTTAAGCCAAGCCCTAACCCTAAGGTCCATCACTATCGCACACTGACCTTACCCGTGCCCTAATCCTAAAGTCCATCACTATCGCACATTTACCTTACCCGTGCCCTAACTCTAACTCTAAAGTCCATCACTTTCGCACACTTACCTTACCCACACCCTAACTCCAACATCCGTCACACTCACACACTTACCTTAACCACATCCGAAACATTTGCACCACAGTACAGAAAATGTTGAAGCCACGGAAACAGCCAACCGAATTCTTTCCCTAGGAAAGAATTCAAATTTCCATGGCTTCGACATTTATATTTTTCGAACTTCCCCGTTCGATCTTCCAAGACTCGACATTTAGGACAGTCGATTAAATAACAGGAACCCAAATTTTAGGTGTTCTTTAATAGTAACCCCTAGTAGTTTGGCGAAGGAAACAACCTCTATAGTAGAGTTGTTTTGGCTAATAATTTGGAACTAATTTTTATCAAGAGTGCAAGCTTTTTAGGGACAGAATAGTAGTATTTTGGATTTGTTGGCATTTAGCAAGAGGTGGTTCTGGAGCATCCAATTTTCAGTAGTGGAGAAAGGAGTTTGGGTAACTGTTTGAAGCTCTGGGTGGTTAGAGGCGCAGCAGACTAAAGTGGAATCATCTGCATATTGTACAATTTTGGTGTTGGGTATGGCTTTGTGGAAATCATTAATAAAGATGTTAAACATTTTTGGATTGAGTATGGATCCCTGGGGTACCTCAGTGAGGGCAGGAAGGAAGGCTGAGGTGCCTTTTCCCAATTTTGCAGCTTGAGACCTGTCAGAGAGGTTGCTAGATAACCAAGATAAGGTATTCTCAGAGAGATTAAGATTAGAAAGATGATTTAAGAGATGGTTGTGGAAGATGGTATTGAATGCCTTGGACAGATCTAGTAGAAGTGTAGATACTATTTTTCCAGAGTCACGGTCAAGATTTATTGTGTCTAAGAAGTAAAGAAGGGAAGTGATAGTACTATGGCCAGGTCGGAAGCCATGTTGGGTAGGAGTGATTAATTGTTGATTGGCTAGGAATTGCATAAGCTGAAGTTGGATGCATTTTTCCAGAAGTTTTGAGAGTGGGGAGAGGATAGCTATGGGGCAGTAGTTAGAGATGTTATTGTTTTTACCTCCTTTATGGAGAGGCAAAGGAATTATGAATAAAACATATTGATCTTGCACATTATGTTATCAACTGTACTTAAATCTTAAAATCAAAATTTCATCCACAAGAAAATATTTCTTGAGTAGCCAGTAAGATAAATGCATTGTTATACTTAATGCTAGTTAGGATAATTTGCAGAATCAAAAAATGATTAATTTAAATGTGACTATAGTTAATTTATCATTGATAAGCATAAAGAAAATGTAAAACAGTGTCCAATGGTATGTGCTCACCACTTCCTTTAACAGAGCAACACATGAATCATTGCGAGTATCACCTGCAGTCCACAATGCCTACCAGAACTTCACTTCAAACTTTCATCTAAAAGAAAAAAAAAATCTCCAGTTTCCTTTAACAGTGCGACGTGTGAATCACCATGAGTATCAACCCCAGTCCACACTGCTTACCAGAACTTCACTTCAAACTTTCACCTTAAAGAAAAAAAACATCTGCAGTGTATGTTCCACCTAAGTTTCTATCTCATTCTGTGTACTGAACTACAGTAACATTAATCTGTCTTTTTGGTTTGTGGCTTGCACACTTGTTGGATGCTATAGTCCAGGTCTGCCTTCCTCTTAGAGCCCTAACATTAGCTATACTACCACTGCCACTTAAGGCAAGAGTTAATAGTCATGTGAATGCAATATGTTCTATGGATCTCTCAAACAATAACAAAAATTATCTGTTCTTGATAGTTAACACTGACCTGTTTCTTGCATAGTTGCTGATTGTTTTCCTTTGTCTCAGCTGCCCAGTTTGCCTCGTGGTTCTCAGGCAGGCCAAATATTCTGATATTGGATCTTCTTACCCTATTTTCTAAATTGTCTATTTTGTTGAGAAGCCATGTGTTTTGTTTAAGAAGAAAATCAGTCTGGGTTTCCTCTTCTCTAAGTCTTCCATCAATAGTTTCAGTGTCTGTTGTTTTGGTTTGATGTTGCTGGAGCAGTTCTTTAAAAAAACACCAGTTTGTCTCTTACAGTTATCTGTGACATTCTCTAGGTTTTATTTAAAACCATCCATTTTCAAAGACAGTTCTTGTAGGGTAGTAGACACCAGCTGCAGTTCTTTCTTCAAGGATGCTTCAGAGTGAGAATTGTTAGTACTATCCATTTTCTCAGGATGAAAATGTCTCCAAGATAATTTGACAGGAAAATATTTATGAAAATCCACCAAAGTTGTAAATTTTGATAATTAGATTATTATCAATGATATTTGATACATTTTGTTAAAAAGGGCTTATTATTTTCTTGTATTTAATAGTAGTTTTGTAAAGCTCTGAAATTAGGTCTCTCAGTTGAACATCTTGTGTCAGCCCCCCCCCCCCCCCCAGTTCTCACACTTTCACTTTGTGGTCTGAATGTGTGGAAGGCATTACATGCTGATATGGCTGGGGTGCCTTCCACAGCCTTAAAACAAATCTCTATGACTGCACAGATGTCGGCATCTTCTAAGGTGAGGGCTGCTTCCAATAAGTGCAGTTTTAAGTTTAGACTCCTAGAGTTTAGCAGCATGACCTTGAGGTTGCTTTTTGAAGATATTTTTACATCGGAAATTTTGTTGCTGTGACAGTGCCTAAAAAAAGGCACTATCGAGGTAGGGAAGAGCTTTAGCCAGTAACAAAAATCCCAGAGGTGACAGATGAAAACCATCTCTGGCAATGCAGCATGGTCTATCTACCATGCCATCCAGGTTGACAGGTACTGAATCCCCTTAGAATAACACCAGAAACTAAGTCAATTATTAAAGTCAATCATTTTTTGTTTATATTGTGGTATCATCTTAGGTGAAAGTAGTGTGCTGCTCAAGGCTAGGGACATATCTGCCTGCGACACATATGCAGAGAGCTCAGTCATGCCTCTCTTCATATAGTCCAGTGAGGTTCATTTCAAGTCATTCACACCAACATGAACTATGATGGAGTCATAATAGTACTTGTTGTGAAGAGATCTGAGTGTGTGTGTGATCTGGTAGATCCTGGCACCAGACAGACAGCTGACCGTAACCTTCTCCTTGTCCAGCATAGTGAGTGGGATATCTGTGTGTCTCACTATAGAGTGGACTATGACCAAAAAATTTGTTTTTTGATGTGCTTTGCCTTAAGGGCTTGTTTGGTGAGAAACTTGCACTTGTGGTTTACTTTAACTTTTACATCTATAACCGCCAATGTTTACCTCCACTGAATGGTGCTGCATGAAGGTGTCCTATGTGCAAACAGATGCATTGGATTGTTCAGATGAAGATAGTAGAGTAGTGGCTCATTGCCAAACTCTGTGGAGCTGTGTTAAAACAGGCACAAACCCACACAAACACAGGGTTTATGTAGCAACTGCAATAACCCTTTTTTAAAACAAGTTAAGCAATTTTCAAACAAGTTGCCCAATGGAAATGCTCAATATTGAGCCTTATTCCAAGTCTCCAACTCAGATGGATCCTTTACTACACATTTCTGCCACAAGTGTACAGGTGGCTCTCAATGTAAGATGGCTTGTTTTAATGTGCAGATAATGCCAAACAGTCTAGACTGAGCAAATCTGAATCTATCCTATGCTATAAAATACACATACAAAGTACAAGAAAAACAGTCTCAAACAGCAAACAGTTAAAACAGTTAAATGGCTAAAAAAACAGTTAAAAGTAGGCAGGAATTCAGTAACACACAGTTTAAAATGCTGTACAGTGAGTAAAAATATTTATTTTTCTGTAGATTTCAAAGGATGCCTTGGATTTTGTTTGAATTCACTCCAGAGATAAGAGAAAGCACACCAGTCCTAGAGCAGCTCCTGTAAACTGAGCACAGGCCTTTACAAACATGCTGCCTAAATACAAGCTATGTTAAGCAATTTTCAAACAAGCTGGCCAAAGGAAATGCTCAATACTGAACCTTATTCCAACAATCTTCAACTCAAATGGGTCCTATGCTACACTATTCTGCTACAAGGGTACAGGGGAGCCTCTTAATGTGCTCAGATAATGCCAAACAGTCTAGATTCAGCAAATCTAAATCTAGCCTATGCTATAAAATGCAAAAGTACTAGAAAATAGAAATTTCAGGAAAAACAATCTCAGACAGCAAACAGTTGAAACAGTGAAACACAAAAACAGATAAAATCGCTAAAAACAGTTAAAAGTAGATGGCAATTCAGAAATACACAGTGCAGTACAGTCAATAAAAATAATTATTTTTCTGTAGATTTCAAAGGATGTCTTGAATTTTGTTTGTGTTCACTCCTGAGATCAGAGAGAGCACAGCAGTCCTAGAACAGTTCCTGTAAACTTGTGGTAATATGCCTGATTTAATTTCCTGGTCCTTGTGCAGTGTGTGTTTCATGACATAAAAAATAAATAAATAAACAAACCTCAGTTTAGACTGCAATCAGGCCATAAGCATCTACTTGCTGTGCCCAGAAGGAGGTTTTGAACTATTCTTACCTCAGACTTAGCTTTAGTAGGCTTGATTTTAGTTTCATAGTTTCATAGTATAGTACTAGGCTATCTGCCCTGGGGCATTTGTAAGCCTAGCCATAGTGATGTGGCATTTGCCACCCCATGAAATGGTACAAAAATGTACAGAATAAATTTGGAATACTGTGTCTAGTAGTGACACAATGAAGGTCCCCTTATATTAAATTACAGACATCTTATCAGTGCCACAGACTTGAACCCAGGACCTACTAAGCATTAGGTTGTATCTCTAATAATTTAGCTACATTGCCCTCTAAGTTTTTTTAGACTGATGAGGGAGTTTTATTATTATTATTATTATTATTATTATTATTATTATTATTATTGTGTATCTTAATTTTTGCCATGATTTTCTTCCGTTTGCTGTACAAAGGGTTTGTTCTTTGAGTTTGTTCTGTACTCATTTCTGGTCAGCACAGTTGCCTCAATGCTTCTATTAACTTCTATTAACATGGTTGACAGGGTTTTTGTGAACAAGTCTGCATAGGAAGATGTGTTCTCAGGATATGGCGAGGCTTTAAATTTTGTCAGCGTATCACTTAATAATAGGAAATTTGCCTTAAATTAGTTCCTAACTGCTATGGGTTTAGCTAGGATCATGGGCTTTATTTTTATTTTGAAGGAGCCAGCTATGTATCTGACCTTACCAGAGAGGATGTTACATGGGGGGGGGGGGGGTACAACATTCTCCCATGTTTGCGAGGACCAGTTCAAGTATGTTTGTACCCTAACTGAATGTGTGGAGTATTGCTCCAGGGTGTTTGTGTTTACAAGTTTCAGGAATCTCTGGGCCTGTACTTTAGACATTGTGTATGAATCCTGGTTTATAGTGAGGTTGTCAAAACTGCCCATGAATAGGGCATTGAGTTGAATAGTGAGTGTGTCTAAGTATTAGTTGTGGCTTTCCTGGACCTTAGTGGGGAGACATTAGCTCCACCTTTAGTCCCCACCTGTGCAGTAGCTAATCTAAAAGTGTGGAGGGCATCGTAGCCTTGCACTGTCTAGGGTGGTCTCTTTAGCTTTAAACTACCAGATGTTTGCATTCTCTGGGGTGAGTAGGGATTGTAGTGAGTGGAGTTTTCTGTTAAGACCCCTGGCATTGTGCAGTAACACCTTTATTTATTTATTTATTTATTTATAATTATTTATTTATAACTGGGAAAGTTCAACTTTGTACAAGTCAATTTTCAGTGGAGGGCTGGGGAGAAAATCTCCAGATGCATGTCTTTGTAACGTGGGAGGAAACCTGAGCACCCTGAGGAAACCCACACAAATGCAAGGAGGACATGAAGACTCTGCAAAGAAGCACCCAGCTAAGAATCAAACTGGAGAACTTCTTGCTGTGAGGTGACAATGCGAACCACTTCACCACTGTGCCATCTATTTAGATTTCCTTTAATTGGTTTTGCTATGTTGGAAGGTTTGCTAGTTTTGCTGTGCCAACAAAGGCACAGTGGGGGAGGATAATGTTTTGCTAATATCTGAAAGTTTAGAGGGACAAGAGCAGACCACCCTTAGCAAGGCAACATGATTTGTCAACTATGTCCTTTCATGCTGGCAAATATTGCATCCCCTTGCAATGACACCAGTAACTAACCCAATTATTAAAGGCAACCATTTTCTCTTCATATTGTAGCATCATACTTGGTGCTAGTCTCATATGAGCCTGGGAAATATAATCTGAAATGTCTACAATACCTCTCTTTATATAGGCCATAGGCCAGGGAGGTATGTCTCTGATCATTAACACCCATGTGAACTATGACTATGCAGTACTTGTACTTGGGGATAAGTGAATTGAGTGTGTGAATAACATAATGGATCCTAACCCCTGATAAACAGCTGACCATGACTCTCTCCTTGCTTAACCCAGTGAGCAGGACATCTGTGTGTCTTACTGTGGAATCTCCTATGACCAGAATGCTAGGCTGTGGAATAGGCTTTGAAGCTGAGACACCATGGGATATGGCAGTATGTGTCTTGTTTGGTGATGATTTTATAGAAAGCTCTTTTAGTTGCTGAGGACCTTTTTTTGACTATTCACTGACTGAAAGGTCTTCATGGTTTGGGTTCCATGTGACTGGTCATTACTATGTGAGAAGGGTGACGTGTGCTAAGGGCAACCTGTTTGATAGCATAGGTGCTTGTAGGCCAGAGCCTTGCCTAGAATGACTTTGGGCCCAAAACTGCCTATGGTCAAGCTTGGAGAGTGAAGTGGGGGTACTGGAATGCAAAGTAGCAGTTCAGTGAGTGAACTAGCTGCATAGTGTGAAGATAGGGATTTAGGAAATTACAGAAGTATCTATATATCTTTTTTATGAAAAGTATGAAATACAGAAGCTGAACCAAACAATCATCAAATGAGTATATTCCGCTGCTTTATTTTAGCTGATAGAAACCAAAACCATGCAATACTTTATCATAAGCATACTAAGACCATTCTATTATTTTGACATTATCCTTCATGACTGAAACTTTTCTGCTTTGTTCACAAACATTTTCATTGAAATGTACTTATTTGAAGAATTTAAGACTTAATGAAATGTTAATTAGAAATTATTTTTGCAATTTGTGTTTAAGGTTGTAAACTGAGTAGGTGCAGTAGTAGTTTGAGAACTGTTCAGCCATAATCCG
Organism: Protopterus annectens; assembly: GCF_019279795.1. NCBI lineage: Eukaryota > Metazoa > Chordata > Ceratodontiformes > Protopteridae > Protopterus > Protopterus annectens. The sequence goes on along the minus strand of NC_056741.1, from coordinate 1,482,186,311 downwards.
ATAGGCAGCATACAACAAAAGCAAAGTTTCAAAAAAGTAAAATTAGTATGAAAGTATAATCTAGAAATAAATGGCACTTATAAGTTGGGAGAGATGTAGATCTAATAGGAGGAGTACAAAGCTGAAGGGAAGTAACCAACGTACCATCTTCAGAGACAGAGAGATGCAAGTTGATTTTACAGACAGCAAACATAACAATTACAGCTGATACATTAGGCAAGTAACATGCAAAGAGATAAAATTAAGTGGAGGTAAACAGGAAAAAGGTAAAAAGATGGAGAGATGATGAAGGGGAAATCCTGAATTGTTGCTGTAGATATGCTAAGTAATTTTTTGGGACTTATGACTCTCTTAAATAGTAAAATCTACCCCATTTTTACTGAGGAATGAGTTCTGCTTTCTTCATTCTGTATGTTTATTTATGGTTTTCCACAAGAACAATATCTTTAGCAAACTTAATATCAGGATAGCAGAGTGGCTAAGTCTGCATAATTCCTTATAGAGATAGATTTATTGTTATGGAAGCTGCATAATCTGTGACTGTGAGTTGATTATCTAATCAGAACAGAGTCACTCGTGGGCATATCTGTCTAAATGAGACAAGCAAATAAAAGTAAATAAAAGTGAATAAGCTACATCTATGATTCATTTCCAGTTTGATAATGGTTTATTTTTTCCTCTCTGTTTTTATTAGAATATCTTCATAGGAATCAGTGGTGGTACTGCGGTAGCGTTGTCGCCTCACAGTGAGACGTTGTCCTGTTCGATTCTCAGCTAAAGCATCTTCTGTGTGGAGACATGCGTGAATGGGTGTACCTTCGTTGCAGGTTGTGCGTCAGGGCTAGCAACTCGGTTCGTAAAAATCTACTGCCACTCATTAGCAGACCGGAGTTCCGCTGTGGCGACCCCTAACCGGGAAAAGCCAAAAGAAACAACAACAAAAAATCTTCATAGGAATCAGTAGTTAAAAGTGCAACTGCATTATAGGCTCTGACTCTATCCAGTAGAGTTTCTATAGTCTAGAATATAGTTCTTGCTACATTTTCTGATCTCTGTTCTCAGCACACACCATCCCACAGATAACTTCACTGCTTACAGTACTTGATTGGAGAGATTTTTGATTATCAATATCCAGACAAGAAAAAAATTAATTTCTTTTTCTTTTTTTTTCTTTCTGTAAACAGATGAACAGTGGTCATTCTGGGGTTTAACTTGCTACATATAACTATCTGCAACAAATGCTTTCCGACTCCAGGCTGTCAGCATGGGAAAAAGTGATATGGTTCATTGTCCAATAGTACAGCATTATTTAGAGTCTCATTGAAAAGCCAAATCTATGGCTCTAATACCCATTTAAAGCAAGGGGCAACTGGAAATGGGAAAGTAATCATGAGGTGCTTCCTTTTTTATTTCTCTCACAGAGAAGGAATGGGACATGCTAGGGTGCATTTGATATCATAAATCCTGACTGAGAATGCAGATGCACCAGCAGTTACTTGAGGAGGGTAGAACATGCATTACTATGGAGGTGAGGTAACGCTCTCAATGTACCCGGCTATATTCCCACCTGTTAACACAACATAATAAATAGAATGGCTAGCTTTCAGCAAAATTACCAACTTGTTTATCTGACTTTTGTAATACTGAATCACCAAAAATGTCGGAAACGATAACCATGACAATCAACATTCGACACCAGAAGTTCCAATTTCAAAAGTCCATGTTACTGTTAATGTTTTTGAAGGGGTGCAAGCCCCTCCCTGCACCCTACCTGCATATTATATACACCAAATCTGAGATCGCACTACAGTGAGGAAAAGAGAACATTTCCCAATCCACACTGTACTGCGATCTCACTTCAAACTGTCAGCTTCATATTAGCGAATGTCTACTCACTTTCACTAATATGAAGTCATATATTTTCAGTTCGGTATTACGGGCATTGATAAAATACATGTTTGACTAACCCATTTTTGTCGAACTGCATTTCTACATTTTGATTGTAAACCAAATACAACATTGGAGCATACAGCACATAAATCTCTGTGCAACATTAAAAACATAATGGCCTCCTATTACTTACCTTTAAAACCACAATAATAACTCACCTTCTCTTTTAGATGGAGGAGCAGGTGGCCACAGCAATGGAGGGACGACTGAAGAGGGATATGTAAATATATGGAAGGAACCAGTGATACAACAAATGACAAGCAATCACAGAACACTGAATAGATACAATGCTACTCAATGAACTGCTCATAAAAATACATAAATAAATTGTCTATCTAGCTCCACAGCTATGAGTCTGATCAGATTAATGACTGTACTCAATCCTTTAAAAACAGTGAAGCACCTGCAGTTATGTGGAATCATGAAATGTCCTCCTCATCCATTCTGCTTGAGGACTGCATGGTCAAAACTAAATTTTAGTGTCTGCACTCATTTTGTATGTGTGGAAGTTTGGATCTTTGTCCATGTACATGTGCATATATGGTGCTACCTTCCACAAGGAACAGTGTACTTTGTTCTCAGCCACCCTCTGATTCACTCAGGGCTTGGGAGATCAATGCATCTCTCATATAAGCATCTGTATAATGAAGGAAATTATGAAAATGATTTTATCTCCCGTAAAAATGGGCCTGTAGCTCTGTTGACTCAATCCCTTTTAAATACAAGTTGCTTTGTGCGTTCCCCTGTCTTATACAGTTTAAAACCACGTTATGCGACATTTGAACATTATTTTGGGTCACAACAATTTAATGTAAAGTTTTGGAAAGTATGCGGACTGCCTTTTGTTCTACCCTTTCATGACTTATAATCCTTTTTACCTTTTTATTTATTTATGTATGTATGTATTTATTTAATTATTTATTGACATTTGATGACCGACTGGGAAGGTATAACTGGGTCAGGAACCTATTTTCAGCAGAGGCCAAGGTAGAAAAGCTGCAAACCAAATACAAATACAGACATAAAAAAAATTACAGTTATAACTAAGCATTACATAGTTTACTAGTACAAGTACAGACATTAATAGTTACAGTTATACCTAAGCATACATAATAGAATTTATCATGTGGATAAAAAACATTTGCAACAGATTATAAACAGTTCAGTCTAGGATTCCAGTTTAGAGTTGAATATTACTGACAGAGCAGATTAAGCGTACAAAAAAATGTAAAATATAGTAGTTTTGCATTGTGTGTATTTAGGATAAAATCTAAGTAAGATTGTATACAGATAGTAATAGAAGTACGGGATTATGAAAAGAGAATGAAGTGATGGCATGGTGGTAAATGTGGATAGATATTGTCTGAGATATAGGAAACTATTATAGTGAGAAATTTGGTAATGATGTTGTTGTGATTCTGTGAGGTATAGGAGAATAATATAGTGACAGATTTGTCAAGAAGAAGAAGCAGGTATAAGATAAAAAGATGTACTGGAAGTATTTCAGGAGAGTTGTAAGGAGGAATTAGAGAAAATAAAATCCAGGTGATAGGATTGACAGAGAGTAAAAGATGAGGGGTAAAAGATGGGCAGTAATATGTTGCTGTTATTTTTCAACTGAGTTATGATTTGCCTACTTGCAGTTCTCTGTGAAATGCCCTCTAACCTTTGATGTCATGTTAGGAATTCCACTAAGCTTGTCAGTTCAGTGCATGAAAGTAATTCTGAGGACTTGGGTGTTTTTTTTTTTTTTTTTTTTTTTTTAAGTGAAAATATTGATGTCCAAGTAATCCTAGCAAGGATTGCCCTTAATTGACTTTAGCAGGAAGTTCAGATGACAGTGATGTTTATGTTAAAGCTCCATATCATAATGAAATTCTGCTCTAAACTGAGAACTTGGCTATTAATCTTGTATCTTATGTTGCACTATTATATCTGTTGTATCTTCTTGGCCACATAAACTGTCCCACTCTCCTCATAGGTTCATAGGTAGATACTAGACTATCGGCCCAAGGGCCTAAGTAAGCCTAGCCAACAAGGTTCCCTGGCTTACGCCACCCAAGAAAGTTAATTTCCTGTGCCTCTGTCGAGCAGAGCCACAGAAGTGATTACCAGGGTGTATTTCCTATTTCCCATCCACTCATCAAGATTTTTATTGAAGAGTGCTAATGAGGAACATTGCTTGACATAGATGGGTAGCTTGTTCCAGAGTATAGGAAGTCTCTGGGACAGGAATCTATCCCTCCAGCATGTCCTTTTTATTGTGGTGACAAGGTTTAGGTCCTAGAGCATGTAGCTCGTACGGATTGGGATTTCTTTAGGTGTAGCATGTTCAACAGCTCTGGGTTTAACATAGCTTTATATGTTAGGAAGAGATCTCCTCGAAGTAAGCAATATGCTACAGAGTAAAGCTGGAGTTTTTTGAGACGGTCAGTGTAGGACATCTGTTTGAGGCCAGTAATCCTCTTTGTGAGGTACTTCTGTGGCCTTTCCAGCTGCTACAGATGTCTTGTGAGGTACATTCCAAAAGGGCCATTGTACTCTTAATGAGTCTAATGAGTGCCGAGTAGAGGGGAACAATGACCTCTTTTTTCCTGGATGAGAACCCTTTTGGAATGAGGTGTGCCACATAGAAGGATTTCCTGACTACTGTGGCGATGTGATTATCAAAGGAGAGACTACTGTCCACCTGGGTCCCAAGGTCTCTTATCACACATTTGGCGTTAAGTAGACTGCCATTTATATGGTAGTTAATGGTTACAGAGTTTTTACCAAAGGAGATGACAATGCACTTTTTGGCATTGAGCTTGAGGCCATGCCTCTGACACCAGGCATCTGTCTCAGTGAGGCCCTTCTGTAGGATGTCCACATCATTTGGGGACTTGACTACGGATTCTAGTTTGCAGTCATCTGCAAACTAGCCAGAGGCCTTCTGTGTTAGCCTATACTTCAGAGACGTAGGTATCAAACAGGAGAGGCCCCAGGACTGAACCCTGTGGTACTACACTTGTCACTGGTTTGAAGTCAGATTTGGAGTCTACAACTTTTACAGTGTGGGTTCTGTCAGCGAGCCAGTTGGCAACTCATCTTGTGATGTAGGGATTTATACCTAGTTTAGTGAGTTTAGCTATAATTCCAGAATGGGGGATAGTGTCAAAAGCCTTGATGAGGTCAAGATAGGCTGTGTGAACCACATTACCCTCGTCTACGACTTTGGTGACTGCCTCAAAGAAGTCGATCAGGTTCAGAAGGCATGATCTGCCTTTCACAAACCTGAACTGGTTAGGCTCCAGAGTATGGAGGTTACCAATGTTTTTGTTTATGAGTTCCATGATAATACGTTCCATGGCCTTGCAGACCAGGCTCATCAGGCTAATAGGGCAATAGTTCCCAGTATCAGTGGTGGCTCCCCCTTTGTGGAGTGGGATAACTGCTGCTGTGCACCATTCAGTGGGCACAAAGCCTGACGTGAGACTATGACTGAACATGGTGCTTAGGTGGGAGCCAGTTCATTCTAAAGTTCATGTAAAATGCAGCCTGGGGTGTTGTCCAGTCCCATGGATGCTGTGTTTTTGGTTTTAGACAGTGCAGCTTTTACCTGCATAGATGTGATTACAAGGACTCTGCATTCTTCCTGCATAGATATGGGTGGGCGGTAAAGTTAGCAGTAAACCTATCTGCCAGGATGTTGGCAATATCAGTTGGGTCTGTAACATTCATGCTGCTGTGCTGCAACTCAAAGCAGATCTTGGTGTTGCCATTGAGATTCTTGACATAGCTATAGAATGCTTTGTGGTTGCCCTTAGAATCAGTGGCGATTTTGTTTTCGTAGCTAGCTTTGGAGGATCTTATAAGGGATCTCAGCTTCCTACTGAGGCTGACCAGGGAGCATTTCCCCTCATGGGATTTTACTCTCTTTTGCAACAGTTCCTTCCTTCTGTTGTACAGTTTGTTTATGGCAGGGGACCACCAGGTTGGCTTCATTTTTTGGAGGATAGTCTTGGCTCTGTTTGGGATAGCATGATCCATGCACTTGTGTAAGTGCTTATAGAGTGCATTTGTGTAGGATTCAGCAGTTGTAACTGTATTGTCCATCTGCATGAGTGTCATGAAGTTCACCACTTCTGTCTTAAGAAGCATGAAGTTGGCTTTTGAGAAATTTTTTACCATGGTTTCCTTAATGGGGGGTGGGGGCAGGATGTGGATATCAAGGGTGATAAGCTTATGGTCAGATCGGACCAACAAGGAGTTGACTTTAGGTGTGGAACACCAGTCACTCATGTTGGTAATGACTAGGTCTAGGATATTGTTGCCCCTGGTGGGGGTGAGGATAAGTTGATATAGGGAATTGGAATTTTTGAATTCCAGAAAGCGTTGACCAAAAGATTTGGTACATGAGTAGTTTTCCCAATTAATGGTGGGGTAGTTCAAATCACCTATTATTAGGGTGTTTGGTTCCAGTATATCAAGAAAAGAGGAGTGGGAATCCTGGTGCATGGTGGGGGATCTGTAGCAAGCTACAATTTGGATTGCAGTTTTGCCCACAGTTAGTTGCACTTGGATAACCTCAGATGCATTATGCTGCGTAACTAGCCTAGAGGTGTAAATGTATGTTGTTATGAAAGCTCGTTTTACCACTGTACTATTATAAAATGCTATAGGTCTTAACCTTGTTAGTATAAACAAACATTTTGATTTACCTTTGAATGATGATATCATTGTATTGCCTGTGATATGACTATAAAACCTTTGTAACAATTCATATGATTTTTGAATGTTTTTCATTCCTGTGTCATTGTTTTTATTTTTTTTTCTAATTAGTGTATACTCAGACAATTAATTAATACTATTTCTGTATGTGTGTATGCATGTATGCTACATTATCTTTGTATCTTGTGGATATTTTTTTCTCTGGGCCTCTGCTGAAAAGGATTTTTTCTACCGGGCATATTTCCTGCTCAACAAAGCAGTCAATTAATAAGTAAATAAAATAAACATGGTAATTCAGGAATAGCATGGGATATAATAAATTTCTTTTGCTGCTGATTTCTAAACTAAATATATTTTGTCTAAATTTGTGACTGCACTTATGGTTATCACTGCTGTTTCACAGCAGTGCACTCATAATATTTTGAGTGGCATTATTTGTGTGGGTAAAGTGTTTTTGTTTGGAATGAAGGGGAGGAAGTTAGGGAAGAGTACAGATCTGTTTGAAAATTAGCTATGAATATGAAATTAGGAATGAGTACTAAGCTGTTTGGAGGGTGATAGAGAGATGAATGACAGTGCTGGGAGTAGATCATAGGGTTAGATTGTGGTGTCCAAATGGCAGCCATGTATGAAGTATACAGCAGTGTTGTGTTAAGTTTTGTGTGTGTTTGTGTCTGTGAAAACCCATTCAGGGACATTCTAATGTATTCTGGACGGTTAACAAAATAACTAACATCATATCATTGATTAGATGCCTGAAATCAATACATATATGAGAAACTATTTCCACAGATCATACCATTTAAAAAAAATCAACTGCAGCAAGCATGATGCCGTCAGCAGTACACCACAAGCACATGGATTCAACCTATTCCATCATTTCTCAAATTTAACTGCAACTCCTTTAAAAGTAGCTCCATAAAAAATAACAAAACACTCTTTGGATTATCGATCAGATTACAAAGTTGAATATGAATGCACTACATTATTTTTATCTTGCACAATTTAAGCCCAGGGCCAAAAAGAAAATAGCTCTCAATGAACCAGGGACAGCTTTCAACAGAATCACAAAAAGTCCAGAAATAATCAATGATAAACAGGGACACTTTTAGTAATTAACTTGAGGCATTGGCAGTATAAAACATTATGAGTTAATATTCATTTTCTGAAGTAAAAGATGTCTATAATTCTATTTATTGTCTATTTATTAAGTGTAATTTACCACCTTTCCTCCAAACATCATCAGTTTTAGAACTGATTAAGAGGGACAGAGCAAGATTTTGAGTCAAAATCAAGGACGGCTCAGAGGTATGAACATGCACAAGTCTCTGAAAAAGCCTGTCATACTTCAATATTTCTAGCTCTGCTGTGGCACTGATAGCCTAACTTGACATTGTGCTGGAGGGCAGAGTTTCAGAAAAAAACATTATAGATTGCCAGCAGAAGTTTTGGGCTAGGAATTAAGGAATTCCAGCAAAGAAACACACACAGCACCTGTCACTCTGGTATGTACTATTGCAACACATGCAAAACAAAAGCAGAACTTGACATTATGCTGGAGGGCAGAGTTTCAGAAAAACATTAAAGATTGCCAGCAGAAGTTTTGGGCTAGGAAATTCAGAATTCCAGCAAAGAAAGCACACATAACAGTTGCCACTCTGGTAAGAGCTACCGCAGCACATGCAAAACAAAAGCAATACACTTAAAAATATATAACAAATCACATTAATGATCCTAATTCAGGCAGCCTTTATAATAGCTTTGTTATACCAGTAGTATACATTTATATTACTACTTTGAATAAGGATTTTCAGTTCAGGAATATTTTGACTGTTTTTAAGCCAAATTTTCTGTGCTAGACTAATAAGCACTGTAGTAATTGTAGCTGCATGGCATTTTAGTAACCTTCAGTCAGGTAATCATATATATATATATTTTTTTTAGTTTTTCTTTACTTCTAGAATAAAAGAATAAAAGGGAAATAAATGCAAATGACATTATGCTACTTCCTAATTAAATAAACCTGATAAGCTGAAATTGCAAAGACATGAAAACACCACACAAAATGAAATGCCAACTCTTATTTGGTTTAAGGTTTAGAAAACTCAAAACTAAATTGATAAGATAATGCAACAGAGGCATCGAAACCAACACACACACTCACAAATGCACACACACACACACACACACAGACACACACACACACACACACACACACACACACACACACACACACACACACACAAATGTGAGTGTTTTTTTTTATGTAATTATTCGGAACAAGGAGTGCACTGTGTTTTCTACAGGAAAAGCTTAGTGGTAGAATCATGTACTGTACTATGAAAATGCTGTAGCTACCAAATAATAGTTTGTGTATTGTTTACAGATACATATCTTTTCATCTTCAGTTTCTGATAAAACCATTATAGAGCTGCAAAGACTGAGTTGAATTTTATTTATTTATTTATGTTGCAGAAAATGTTGAACACAAATAAAAAAGGTATTGCAAGATATGCAGTTTAGAGAAGAGGATGCATTTTTCTTTCCTTTCTAAATATATGCATTGCTTTATTTTTAACCCTCTTTTTAAGCTTGACTAATATGTTCATGTCAATATCACTGGAGAAGGTCCTCTGGCAAACTCTAGTGGAAGAATCACTGAAAGCCAGCTGAAACTAGATCACATAAAATGACATATTTGCCCATTTAGAAAGCAGGTAAAAAATCTCTCCTTCCTTTCATAGCATTTCTGGTTGCTGTTAAGTGAAACATATCTATAATAAAAACATGGTTATAGATAAAAAAAAAAAACAGCAAACATATTCCTTTTGTTTAGTCTGCTCATTTTTAGTAATTGTCCCATTAAGTGGAAGGAGCAGTAACTGCCATCAACTTATTTGACTTTTATCTTTAACACTTTACTATGCCTTTGGTAATTTTTGCATTTCTGAATTTGCTAGAAATGTGATGGAGAGAACTTCACTGAATGTCAATATTCAACTTTTTGCCTATTTTAATAAGAGGAAGGAAAGGCTTCTCATAGGGTTAACTGAATCTCTAAAGGCATACTTTAAAAAAAGAAGACATGGTCTTTCTGAAATGTTGACTAGTTTCTGTTTAGATTTCTACTGCCAGTTTGTATTTGAGGGGGGTTATACTGTATTATACTTCCAATATCTGTATGTGTATTAAGATGCTGGTGAACACTGTAAGCACATATTGTGCTGCTGTGGACATTAAAAAACTCTTGTTGCTCAGTATCATTTAGAATTACTCTTTCTGGATCATTTTCTCCATTCATGTTATGGATGACGTGTTGTTTTTAATAGGAAGTTTTTTGTTGCCAGAAATGACAGCGAAGCACCTCAACTGTCGACTGCAGTAGACACCCAGCACAGTTGTCCATCATATGTACACACCCTCCATCTTGAGCTAAAGGGAAGGAATGACAATGGGCAGTCCATACATACATCACGCTCCTTAATATATTACTATGCATTACAATGGAAACCTCTAAAGGGAAGGAATGACAATGGGCAGTCCATATATACATCACGCTCCTTAATATATGACTATGCATTACAATGGAAACCTCTAAAGGGAAGGAATGACAATGGGCAGTCCATACATACATCACTCTCCTTAATATATTACTATGCATTACAATGGAAACCTCTTATTCTGACTCAGCAAACATTGCCAGCATCATTGTAAACATATTTAGTGTCAACTTCAACTCAAAGACTTCTGTCCAAAGTCCTGGATTACCTGAATCCATTACTCTACACTTACATCTAAATACCACACACTGAGCGTCCCAACCATAATGAGAAATCCTTCCTCGTGAGACATTCATTTAGCACAGCTAATTGCCAAAGTAATGTCTTCTATATATAAAGGGGTACTTTCTCCTTTATATTCTGCATTAATCAGCCTAATTATCCAATGCAATGTCCCCGTTGGAATGTGTATCCCTAAACATATCCAGCAATTAAAAATTTCAAAAGGCTTCTAACAAAAAAGTTGCCTTCTCATCATTCAACTATCCTAAAAGTATTACTTCCTAAATCTTCTTCAAAACATCCCCATTTCAGTTCATACATTAATTCATGGATTTCTTTTTTACTCACATTTTAAAGATTGGGAACAAATCAAATATACTTCTCCCAATGTGCACATTATCCACAGACAGGCATCTTTCATTTCTGTAACTCTCTATCATTTTCTGATCCAAATAATGTACCAAATCTAAACTAGAATAAAAAAGTGCCAGAAAAATGATCCCGGAAATATTTAAGACTAGTGCAAAAACTTATTGTTGTTCAGTACTTTTCTCTCCAAATACAACAGGACTTCATCAGAAACATAAAATTACACTCAATCAATGCTTATATAACATCCACCAATAATGCTGTAACAACATCATAACTTGGCAATTCAAATGGCATTTAAAAATCACAAATTATTGACCTATCCAAATCTTCCTGTATCACAATTAAAATACATGTAAGCTATTTATCTAACCCTTACTATCTATTTACACTCTTCCATCTTGCTATGCCTCACTATTAGGTAATAAATCTGCCCTGTAATACTGTGCTTTCTGTTACTCTCTGAGTACGTTGTAAATATTTCTATATAATTGCTTTTATCACTATATTATCTCTAAATGTACAATAATATGACTAATTAGTTATGGTGTGTCCCCAAACTGTTTTAATCTGCATATATAGTATGTTTATATGCTTCTTATTCTATTTTTGTATAATACTGTTCTGTTTCTGATAATGGTGTTTCTGATCCACTAGCTATTTTGAATGTTTTGTACTATTGTACCAACTGCCTTGTGGCGCTCATTTCCCCAGGCCACCACTGAAAATAGGCTCTTTTGGCCCAGTGGACTTTCCCAGTAAACAAATGCCTACAAAAAAATAAATAAATAATGTGAATTACACTCTTGCAGCACATAACATTAACACTGGATCAATACATTCACTTCTACTGCTACAGACTTGGTCTTTCCTCTCATATCTTTATTCAAGATTCTGAATTCTCAAAGCCAAAAAATACTGACTATATGCATATTGTATAATTAGTCATCACTTCAAGCTATAATTAGAGAAATTATACTAATATTAGTAAACAGATTGATTTCAATTTCATCTGTTGAAATTGTCTCCTTTTCACACATGGCAGTATCCTTCATTTAATTAAGATTACACCCCCCCCCCCTGTAAGCTGCAATACTACTTCAGTCATGTTCATTTCTGCTTACTTTTAAAACTCTTAAAGCACTCACTATTTTTTATTTTCTTTCCCTTTCAACTTCTCCATGTATTTTGGGTTTCTAATACCATGATGGGAATGAACCTCAGTCCTTAGTCAATGTATGACTAAAGCTCATGAAGTTAGCATTGTTTTAATCTTTGATGTCAGCCTGATGTGCTCTTCACACCACCCACAATATGCCCAGAAGTGACTCCTCCTGTAATTCATATGGAGTTACATGTACCTGCAATATATCTAAATACGACTGTAAATCACTTTTTATGAGAACCATTGCTCCTACTACTACTGGAACTGTGTATCTTTCTTCCACATTGTCCTTGTTTCTGCCTGCAAATCCTGGTATTTTATGACATTGTGTACCTCTCTGTATGTAAGACACTGTATTTACTGGGTGTAGCAATTTCAGTGATCAATGCCACTTTTGTCTTCTTTTCCTGGACTACTATATCTGTTTTTCTTGCATTTCTTGTTTTGAACTGTTAGTAATGGGTGATCCCATGTCATATAAACTTCATCATTCGCTGTGACTCATGTTTCCAATTTTTCTCAGCAACTTCAATATTGTAATGTTTGCACGATGCCCAGTGTAACAGTCTTGCCATATTACTGTGTCCTTCAGTATATAGGCCCTCTGCCATTAGTGTATCATACCCAGCAACAAGATGTGCGACTGTTTCCAATTCTGTTTTACAGAACTTGCATTTGTCTGTTTTTCACACATGTCCACTAGACTTTGTAAACCAATGTGTACATAGTCCACTATCCTGGGTCATCAATTTTTCATCTTTTATCTTTTGGTTTGAATTCATCTCTCCTTAACCATTCCTGCATCAGATCCTGATTGCCATGAATTACTTGTAACTATATTTATGCCTTCTCCACATTTCTTGCCTTCTCAACCGATCCTTCACCTTATAGTCTTTCTCTTGTTTTTTGGCACATTCAGTTGCTTCTTGATTTTTATCTACTTCTGATTTGGTTTCTCACTTGACATTGATATGCTTCTGCAAAACTAAGCAAGGAAGTCATCTTAGACTTGTTGTTTCAAAACTTTCATCATATTTGGATCTGATGAGGTCAGCAGATATGTATGCAGCCCTACTACTGTAGCTCTATATATGCAATCAAGTTCAAGGAGGCCCATGCCTACTTCTGAATGAGGAGTATATAATCTTGGCTTATAATGATTTCCATATATAATTTGATGAGCATGAAGCATTTTACTTGTTTACCTGTCCAGCTGATCCAAAACCTTTTGGGGCCAGTTATTCACCCCAAAACTGTAAGTCAGAACAGGAAGAGCAAATTGATTTGTAGACTGGATGGACTTTGTTCCTACATGGCAGGGCTGTTTTCATTATTAATTGTAGTCTTCTAAAATATTCCTTATTGAGTTTTGTTTGCATTTGTTCATGTTTTATTTTTGATCCTTCATCACTTCCCAAATATTTATACACTCCCTCCTGCTCAGATTCCTTTATATCTCATTCCTGTCATAAATGAATTTTTTCTTTGTGCTACATCTTTCCTGATTTAAATCAAGACCAACTCACATTCTTGTATCATCTGAGAAAATGTTGACCACTTGCCGTTGTGCTTTCAGTTCCTCATCTGATGAACTATACAGTTTTAAATCATCCACAAAACAAACATGAGAAGTCTTTACACTTTCTTGTTTTAGGTTCATAGGTTCATAGGTAAGTAATAGCCTATCAGCCCTAGGGACTATACAAGCCTAGCCAAACGAGTTCCCTGGCTTTCGCCACCCAAAAAAAAATATTTTCCTGTGCCCCTGTCGAGCAGAGCCACAGCACTGATTCCCGGGGTGAATTTCTTATTACCCATCCAATTGTCTAGATTTCTCTTAAAGAGGGCTAATGAGGAGCTTTGCTTGACACGAATGGGCAGCATATTCCAGAGCAGGGGAAGTCTCTGGGACAGGAATCTATCCCTCCAGCATGTTCTGTTTATTGTGATGACAAGGTTTAAGTCCGTGGAGTGTGTGGCTCAGAGAGATTGGGATTTCTTTAAGTGTAGCATGTCCATCAGGTCTGGGTTAGACATGGCTTTGTACGTTAGGCAGTGGTTGCCTCAGAGTAGGCGATATGCGATGGAGTAGAGCTGGAGTTTTGTGAGATGGTAGGCGTATGGCATCTGTTTGAGGCTGGTAATCCTCTGAGTGAGGTATTTCTGTGGCCTTTCCAGCTGTTCCAGATGTCTTGTGAGGTACATGCCAAATGACGCATTGTACTCTACTCTATGATGGGTCTAATAAGGGATGAGTAGAGAGGAATGATGACCACTCTTTTTCTGGAGGAGAACTACTTTGTGCTATGTAGAAGGATTTCCTGATATGGTGACGTGATTATCAAAGGAGAGACTACTATCCACCTGTGTCCCAAGGTCTCTTATCACACTTTCGGTGTTTAGTAGGCTACCGCCTATGTGGTAGTTCATGGGTACGGTATTTTTCCCAAAGGGGATGACAATGCACTTCTTGGCATTGAACTTTAGGCCATAACTTTGACACCATAGGAGATAGGAAATATACCCCGGGGATCACATCAGTCGCCCTGCTAGACAGTGGTCCAGGGAAGTAAATATTGTGGGAAGAAATAGCCAGGGAATTGTTATGGCTAGGCTTGTATAGGCCCTAGGGCCAATAGCCTAGTACCAACCTATGAACCTATGAGCCAAGCATCAGTCTCAGTGAGGCCTCTTTGTAGAATGTCCACATCCTTAGTGAATCGATTATGGCTCCTAGTTTTTCAGTCATCTGTGAATTTCATTAGCCAGAGACCAGCTGTATTAGCCTAGACTTCAAAGAAGTAGATACCAAACAGGAGAAGACCCAAGACCGAACCCTGTGATACTCTGCTTGCCACTGGTTTGAAGTTGGATATGGAGTCAGCTACTTTCACTGTGTGAGTTCTATCAGTGACCCAGTTGGCCAGACATCTTGTAACATAGGGATTTATGCCTAGTCCAGTGAGTTTATCTATAATACCAGAGTGGGGGATATTGTTGAAAGCCTTGGTGAGGTCAAGATAGGCTGTGTGTACTACCTTACCCTCGTCTATGGCTCTAGTGACTGCTTCGAAGAAGTCAGTCAGGTTTAGGAGGCATGATCTACCCTTTACAAACCCATACTGAGTGGGGCCCAGAGTTTGGAGGTTACCTATGTCTTTGTTTATAAGCTCTAGGATGATGCGTTCCATGGCCGTGCAGACCAGGCTCGTCAGGCTAATGGGGCAGTAGTTCCTGGGGTCTATGGTGGCATCCCCTTTGTGGAGTGGGATAACTGTCACTGTGTGCCACTCCTTAGGCACAGAGCCTGAAGTGAGGCTATGGTTGAACATGGTATTTAGGAAGCATGCCAGTTCATTCTGTAGTTCATGCAGAATGAAGCGTGGGATGTTGTCCGGTCCCATAGATGCTGTGCTCTTGGCTTTGGAGAGTGTGGTCTTCACCTGTGCGGCTGTAATTTCAGGGGATTTGCAATCATCCGGTATGGGGGTGGGTCCTTTGGGGGGTGAGGGGGGTGAAGTTAGCACTGAACCTGTCTGCCAGGATGCTGGCAATATCAGTTGGTTCAGTAAATGTAGTGTCATTGTGCTGTAGTTCAGAGCAGATCTGAGTGTTGCCATTGAAATTCTTGACATAGCTGTAGAAGACTTTGTGGTTGTCTTTAGAATCCAAGGCAATTTTATTTTCATAACTAGCTTTGGAGTATTTTATGAGGGATCTCAGCTTCTTGCTGAGGCTGACCAGGGAGTTCCTGCAGTCATGGGGTTTTACTCTTTTCTTCAACAGTTTCTTCCTTCTGTTGTACAGCTTGTTCATGGCAGGAGACCACCAGATAGGTTTCCTTTGTCTGGAGGATAGCATCTTGGTTCTGTTGGGGATGGCACAGTCCATGCACTCATGTATGTGTTTATACAGTGCATTTGTATATGATTCAGCAGTTGTGCCACTATTTTCCATCTGTGTGGGTGTAATGAAGTTCATCACTTCTGACTTAAGAAGCATGAAGTTGGCTTTGAGAAGTTTTTTACAGTGGTTCCCTTAATGGGGAGGGGGACAGGGTATGGATGTCTAGGGTGATTAGCTTGTGGTCAGACCTGATCAGCGAGGAGTTGACCTCTGCATGGAGCATCTATTACCCATATTGGCAATGACCAGATCCAGGATGTCACTACCCCTGGTAGGGGTATGGACAAGCTGGTCCACAGCATTGGAATTGATGAATTCCAGAAAATGTTGGACAAATGAGTTAGTACATGAGTAGTTTCCCAGTTGATGGAGGGGTAGTTGAAATCTCCCAAAATTAGGGTATTGGGCTGTATCTTAATATTATCCAGTATATCGCGAAACATGGAGTGGGCATCCTGGGCCATGGCAGGGGATCTGTAACACGCTACAACCTGAACTGCAGTCTTGCCCAGTGTTAATTGTACTTGGATAATTTCGGAGGCATTATGTTGAGCAACTAGCCTGGAGGTGTGGATATCCTTTATGAATATGGACACGGCTCCTCCTTTAGTATTTCGGTCTGGGTTGGGTGGCTGAAAGGTGTGGTAAGAATTGTAGCCTGGTAATGCAGGGGTGGTCTCTGGAGCCTTAAACTAGGTCTCTGGCATTGCACAGATGTTGATGTTCTCCATCTTAAGGAGAGCCTTGAGTGCGTGCATTTTGAGGTTTTGACTTCTAGCATTGAGTAGCATTACCCTTAGATTTCATTTGTTTATGTCTACTATGGTGGTGCGTTTGACATTTGAGCCTTGCCTAAAAAGGCACTATAGGGGCAGCAAGAGCCTTAGCCAGTATCTGGAATCCCAGCGGTGACAGGTGCAGGTTTTCTGTGAGCCAAATTGTAATCATGACCTAATCTGTTAAGTAGACAGCTTAATTGTTAAGGGGAAGGCAAAAGAACAGCAGTGACAAAGAGTTACTCTGGAATATCCCCCTTTGAATTTTTATCCCTGTGGTAATAATTTTCCCTTTATCATGGCTTAGCTGCAAAGCCATTTGCAATTGTTTCATGGTGACTGTAATGATAAGGAGTGATGTAGATTGTATCTTATACATTTGTAAGCCCTCCTTTATCCATGAATGTGGGTTGCTGTCAAATGCTTTTTTGTAGTCTATACATGCCATCCTTACATTCTTCCCCTCTTTACAGTTCTCCAGTATGACTTTAACAACAAATTATTCTTTTTTCCATATGACTTTCTTGTTACCCTTTTGTTCTATTGCCATGAGTGAGTTTTCTTCTAAATGACTATAAACTCTGCATCATTTCCAGTTTCATTGTGAAATGAGTGATGCTTCATCAAATTTTCAGCATACTGAGTGCAACTTAAAGTATAAAAAGGCAAAGCTACCTCTAAATGTACTTCAGGTAGAAATTGTCTCTCTTCTCTCCTCTATGAATTTCACCTTGGGAGCTTGTCAATGAGCTCTCACCTCCTTCTATGGCTTAAGTAGATTAATCTGATCGATTTACTCAAGCTTCAGCTTTCCTGGGTGTCAAACCTTATACTTTACTGCATTTATTCCTTCTTTCACCTCAAATGGCCCTGAGTATTTAGCCAATCATTTGTACTCCATTGAGGGCACTGACACCAAAATCTGATCTCCTAGTTAAATTCTTTAAGCCAGACATCGGTGTTATAAACAGGTTGCATTTCCTGTGCTCTCTGCTCATGATTCTTTAGTATGGAAGCTAGCTTTAGTCTTCAACAAGCTAACATAGTGTTCTACCACATTTTTATGTGATGCCTTCTTTTCACTCCCTAGTGTTCTTAGCTGTGTCAGGTTGCTCTCTGAGGTTCCTGCTGTCCAGATGCTCACATGGGGCAAAGCCTGCTGATGTTTGTGGTGCCTCATAGATTCCATAGATTTCCTGAATATGGGTTTCAGTGTTTTGTTCAGTGTTTCTACAAATGTAGCCAGTCTGCAGATGATAAGCTGATACCTTCAACTGTTTAAAGTACACATATAAGAGGTTCAGTTCCCTTGACATAAACGAGAAGCCTTGGTGAATAAGTGGGCCAGCTACAGACCCATAAGTTTCACTAGTCGTATATTGAAATTCATGTAAAAAATTATCATGGAATTGATCAATAATGGTGTAGTAAACCTCCAGACACTGGACCCAACCCACTTTGGTTTCACCAAGGGCATGTCATGCCTACTCAGCCTGGTGGACATCTTTGAGAAGGTTAGCAATGTAATGGATGAGGGCAAAATCAAGGCCAAGGTATTTGACACAATACCCCACTTGGGCACCTTTGACAAACTCAAGAGGTTAGTTACAAACCCATATTAACTACCCTATAAACCCATATTAACTACCCTATCTTTCTCATCACCTACACCACCCTCTGCCCCCAATCCTCCTGCAATATTTGAACTTAAACCCATCTCAACCTCCCACATAAAAAAATTACTCTCTAAATTAAATTAAAACCATGCTCCAATGCCCCTAACAATATCCCATCTTCCTTCCTAAAAATAGACACAGTTGGTATCGCTCTCCCCATTAGCATCTTGATCAATAGATGCATGCAGGAATCTTGTGTGCCCAAATTATGGTGTGCTGCCTTTATTCTACCTCTCCATAAAGAAGTCAAAAACAGTCTGTTATAATAAGACTTCTAAATTTGCAACCAAAGCCAAATTCTCCTCCAATCATTGTACTGCCCTTCATTTGTTGAATTGGCTTGAACTCTCCAAGCATCTAGACTATCTCCAAATTACTACAGCCCACAGACTAATTTTTTCAACCTACTAAGTGTCCAGCACTAACCAACATCCTTCAGCCTTACACCCCTCAGAAAACTCTAAGATCTACTCATCAAAACCTAATCACTGTCTTCAAACCCAATTGTCCTGCTGGTCAGCTTCTTCTATCCTTTTCCTTAGCTAAAAAATGGAATTCTCTTCCTTCCTCTCTACGGACGTGTGAAAACTATGAAAACTTTAAAACTCAGCTACATTCCTACCTTTCCTCTTACAGGAAATGCAACTGCACTCTCCCCACCTAGCCTAATAATCAATCCACCCCTTAAACTCCTGACTAACTCTGAGTACAAGCTAACCTAACATAAAGGTACACATTGTAAATAACATAATTGCACATATTATAAATAACCCATCCCACCTTTTTTTCTTTCTTTTCCTTCTAAGTCTTTATTCTCCCTCTCAATTAAGTTACCACTGCCATCCTAAATATTTAGATACTATGTAACCAAAGAATTTATTCCTGTTCTCTAGCATGAAATGAAATTGTAATTGTGTCTTCTTTACTATGATTGTATATGTAACTAAACTGTGTAATGTGGAGCTTTTCTCCCTGGTCCTCCACTGAAAACGAGCACACTGAGCCCAGTGGAACTCCCCAGTCATCAAACTGGAAATAAATAAAATAAATAAATGGCACCCAGTGGATAGCCAACTAATTCCCAGACAGGACCCAGGAAGTTAAAATCGGGCAGTCCACCTCTACAAAGAGGACAGTCACAAGTGGTGTCCCTAAGGGATCGGTCCTTGGATGACTCCTTTTTGGCATTTACTTCTCTGAACTCCAGGCCAATATCAATGGTCTCTGGCTGACTGAATTTGCAGATGATTGCAAATTAGGAGCTGTCATTGAATCCCACACTAATGCAAATGTTCTCCAGGAAAGGCTGACACAGACAAACAACTGGTATCAAAGCCATGGACTAAAACTAAATGCCAAAAATACATAATAGTATTCTTCAGGAAGTCATCCACACCTGGTAACTATTATATTGTCAACACACCCCTTAGAGTTGACCCAGTAGTCAAGGTCTTAGGGACACACATAGACAGTAATCTAGTCTTTGACCACAGTGTGTCTACAGTAGTAAGGAAATCATTCTGTGTTGGGCAACTTATAAACAAAGGTATGGCATCTAGGTCCAAGGAAGTCATTGTTCCACTGTATTCGGCATTCATCAGACCTTTTATTGAGTACAATGCCCCCTTTGGCATGTACCTAGCCAGGCATGTCCAGCAGTTGGAACAGCCACAGAGGTTCCTCACTAAAACAATTCAGGGTGTAAGTAAAATGTCCTATGCAGACCACCTCAAGGCCCTATATCTGTATTCTGTCTCCTACTGTTGAGGGGAGAGCTATGCCTGGCATACAGGGCATTGTCAAACCCCACTCTGCTGGACCTTCTGCATATCCACAAAACAAACAATACCAGA
The DNA here is from genome assembly GCF_019279795.1 of Protopterus annectens. NCBI lineage: Eukaryota > Metazoa > Chordata > Ceratodontiformes > Protopteridae > Protopterus > Protopterus annectens. The sequence goes on along the minus strand of NC_056741.1, from coordinate 1,482,166,124 downwards.
ATTACCTATTCTAAAGACTTAAACCTTGCCTGTGATATAAAAAGGACTTGCTGGAGAGACAGGTGTGCATCCCAGAGACTACTTCTTCTGTGGAACAGGCCTCCCATTCATGTGATGCAGAGTTCCCCCCTAACCCAATTCAAGTGTAACATGGACAATTGGATGAGGAACAGGAAATTCATCCCTGGCTTAGCACCTGTGTCTCTAATGGACACAGGCAACCTGCAATTGGTTCATCTCCCAGGCCCCTCTCTCTGAGATGATGCAGCAGATAGCTCAAATATTACAAACTCTGCAAGAACGTCCCATAGCACAGAATGTATCCAGCAGAAGCAAGGGGACTGCATTCTCCAAGGGGTTAAACATGTTGATCTTTAGGTCCAGATCTGGTATGAGTCACAGCTTCTAAACCTGCAAATCCAAGAGCAGATTTGTGGCAGACATTGCCCATCATGCTCATTTATCCTTATCTGTGAAACCACAAAAGAATAATGCCTTGATCTTTGGTTTGCTATCAGAGATTCATCACTTCATTGCACAAGAACTATAACCAAATGCCCCTTCATTTCCCCATACCTGTTTAGTAATCCATTTGTTTCCAGGACCATCAAAATCAAGCCAGCTGCTTTATGTATAGCTTTCTCTCTAGATGGGTTACTTTCTTTGAACTGTTGATGACTTCAAACTAATTTCCCACCCTAGCAGGAAAGTAGTTATCATTAGGAGAAGCTTGGCTCATCTGACTTGAAAAAAAATGTGTTAGGCTTCTTAGCAGCATGACTATAATTTCCAGCCTCTGAGTTGTGCTTCTTATAAAAAAAAAAACATGCTGGGCATTTTTATAAGGATATGATTTTCAAAATATTCTTGTAATTTTCATAATATTTTGTCAGAAGTTTAGATACAGCAGGCATTAAGCTTATAACATGATAGTCCCATACCTTATTCTGGGCATTTTTATAAGGATATGATTTTCAAAATATTCTTGTAATTTTCATAATATTTTGTCAGAAGTTTAGATACAGCAGGCATCAAGCTTATAACATGATAGTCCAATACCTTATTCCTATCTCCTTTCTCACAGATGGGTACTAGCTGGTAGCTTTCCACTTATCAACCAATTCACTTTGTACAGCAGGATTAGGCAAATGGGTGGAGGAGGGGACAAACTAAATAATCAATACCAGTTTTACCAGTCAAAAATCAATGCCCTCAAAATGAGTTTAGTTAATTTTACTTTTCTTATTTTCCATATATGCATCCTCCACTGAAAAAGTGGCACTAGAAAAGCCTCATAGTTCAGAATTACTTGAGCCTTTTTAGCTACACACTTAATAAAGTAAATATTAAAGTTCAATGCTGTTTTTAAATTATTAATGTTTGATTTTAACACCTTATAGCAAAGAAGGATGTACTTCCATTTTCTTTAAAAGAGTAGTATTTTTCAGTCTCCACAGTTTAACAATATCGCCCTTAGTACTGGGACTCTTACACTACTCTTGCAAAATGTAAATCACTCGTAGGATTCACTTCTCCTATTTTAATTTACATCTCAAATGTTTATTTATTTAATTTAACGCTGCAGCCAAGCATGGAGTTTTGTTAATCCTTGCCTTCTTCACTGAGTAAAGCAGAGTAACATGATTTGTTATTGAAGTAATACTCTCAGTTTAAATTAACTCTGCATTGACATTATTAATTGGATAAAATTCTAACCAGGTCCACCTGGCTAATTGCACACACACACACACACACACACACACACACACACACACACACACACACACACACACACACACACATACTCATGCACACGAGCATTCTAGAAATATGTGCTTCAGTCTGTCCTATATAACTCCTTATGCTTCTTTATCTTAAACTGGTACAACAAAGACAGCTGGTCAACTATTCTATCATAATTAGTTTCTGCCTGTAATGTATCTACTTTACTGTCAGTCAAAAGCCAATCTATTAATGATGCAAAGTCATATGTTCAGTAATAGATCACTGCTGCAGTAGCATAAGATAAATGGGTCCTACCCGTGAGGGATGGCCAGCTTTCAAAGCTAATGGATGCCTTCCTCATGCTCCAAAGGTCAACAGTTTGAGCAGAGTTTCATAAAAGAACTATTGGAGCACAAAAAGCTGGAGAGATTTTTAACCTTCAAAGAGCATTCCTGCAGGGGGTCTTTTGGAATTGTTGGTCCACTATCAATTCATCAAGACTGGGCAACTGGGGGAAAGCTTTCCACTAATTTTATTTTTCTATGAAAAGTTTTTGTTGCTGTTGTTTCGGATTGAACTATATGGTATTGCTAGGCAACTTATTGCTTTTTTTTTGGACTGACATTGCATTTCTAAGGGAATGTATGTGTAAATACATAACTGAACATTTTGTGAGAAAAACTATGTTTAATATGAGGAATGTTATTCAAGTTTTGTGAGTTTGTCCATTGGAGACAGCACTGTTTGTGGAGGATTTTCAGCGGTTTACTTACTTGAGATCCACTTGTTCTCCACTGTACACTACTGACATGTCCAGGCTCTGCTACTCAATTTCAAGGTCTTTTTCTAAGTTTATCGCTGGAGTAACACCGATCTCAGTGATTTCACCATCCCATATGCAGAAGAAGAAGAAAGTTGTCAGAGAGTCTTTGGGTTTCAGTCTGGCACCCAATCCATTTCAGTCACTGGTGGCTGACTCTGTTGTGGCCCCTTATTCATCTCAGGCCACTCATGTCTTCCACAGTCCTCTTAGTGTAGCATATGCAGCAAACAAAGATCAGGAGATATAGTCAAGTCCTCTGCAGCTGTAGGGATGATGTTGGTGGGCAAGGGGGATCTGCTCTTGTTGGTATCGAGGGAAGGAACTAGTGAACGTTCTTCAGTTAGCTGAGACAGATGGTTTGCTGCTGACACAAATATGCCTGTTGAGAGTTTTTCTTTTTCCAAAGAGTTGCTCAGAAAAGAGAACATACTGAAAAAACTTTCAAGTCTCCTTTTACTATTTGTATGGACAGAGAAAGTTTACTGGAATTGCGTAAGAATGTGTTGGTGTTTTCCTTGCCTTTTGTTTCCTTAAACAAAAAAAAGGAGAGTTCTCTCTCTTTCTGAAATGGATATTCATTGAGAAGAGCAGGCATTGAGTGAGGGTTGTACCTCAAGAATTTCTTCACAAACTGAACTTTATGATTCCGAGGTAGTATGGCATCAGCTTTCACTCCTGAAAAGTTATCCAGTTCTAAAACTTTATTTTTAGAGGGAGCAGAATGAAATTCATGTAGCACAGCAAATGTATTGATCTGTTACTGCTGTTTTGTTACTTTTTTAATGGCGTTTGCATGTATGAAGCCAAACAAAAAATATTTAAAAGAAACAGAATTTTCAAAAGGAGTAATGAGGAGGCTCTAAAAGGAAAGAAAAAAGCCTCAAAAAGCCAAGGAAAGTCCTCCTAGCCAGAATATCTGCCTATTCATGCCCCCCCCCACCCCCCCCCCCCACACACACACACACATCTCCCAGCCCTTGCAACATCTCCAATATCTCTGAGACTTCAACTTCCTTTGTGGCACCAAATTGTTATAGACAGGTTCTGAAGGTAATGGAGCATGGTTACACTTGATAATGGAAATCCCTCCCCCTTTCCCATGGGATTCTTCCTTGCCCAGTAAACCACATTTTTCTCTACACAGTTCTACAAACCACTACATATTGGGTTATTTTTCCAAATCCAGAATAGGCTTTGCTACATCAGTTCTACAAGAGCTCCTGAAGTCTTAGTTTATCATCCTCTTCCCTTTATTAGTTTTCTAAGCTCTGGTATTCTACCCATATAGCTAAGGCTACTGCAGCAGTGATCTATGACTGAACACAGTACAAGTTGTGTAACTAAACCTACCAAAACAGAAGATGTTTTTAATCAATCACTATCGCAGTACCCCCCCCCCCAACTCCAGCCCCCTTTTTGCTTATTTTCTCACTTATTTTGCAGGCTTTTATACATAGTTTACTGTTGGTGTTTTTTTCCTAGCATTGTTCTATCATGTCTCTTGCCTCCTCTCTTGGGCAAAATGTACTCTGAAACATTTTGCACTACAGTTGTCATTTTATGGAGCTCTGCTCAAGCCCCTAACTATTGCAGCATGTGGATAACATGCTGTAGCTTTGAAAGCTTGGCTGATCCTCAGGGGTAAGACCCATTTAGCTTAGGCTACAGCAACAGTGATCTATCTGCTGGTGTGGGCTGTTTACTTACACATCTGTACTTTTCTGAAAATACATTAATTTGTCAATCTTTTGTATTAAAATTAGGTGATAGATCAGCCATTATCTTATTGCTTTACTGTTTCTTCAGTAGCATTTCACTTTGTAACTTTTCGTTTTCCAGACTTCTGAACTATGCCTAAGACTCCTTAGCTGTACATGATTCCATATGTCAGCCCTAGGAATGTTTCATCTTTTTCTAATGTTCTCTAAAGAGGCTGATTCTGTCATCCCTGGGGATAAAGAGGTCTATACACATTTTGTCTCCCCATGTCCCCATTCTGATCATTAGAGCAGTTCCTCATAAATTCATGTAGGAATGACTTAAGCCGACTGAAAGAATGGCTATTTTGCCAGTTTTTCATATCCTTTCCATACTATAATATGATAACAGTAGTGGGCTCCAAGTCTCTTTGTTAAATTTCACCTAGTACATCATTTTTTCAGTATTCTTTAATGGTTTCATTACTTGTGGCTCACATTTTGTGTTTTTTTTCCTCATTTAAAAATAGCAGTCTAACCACACAGGGCTACTTTCATGGAGAAAGTGTTTTGCTTCCATCTATGTTTTTGACTAAGTAAATGAGGTAGAATTCTAAATGTATAATGCTTAGTCTCCGTGCTCCCCTTTTATACTGTTTAAATGCCTGTCTCAGTTTTTAATTATCCGATATGAGTTTTTGAATTAGCTTATGAAATGTTGTAAGCCATTTTCACAACTTAATCGTTGGACCGGCATCTATCATGGTGGAGAGAGATATTTAAGGATGTACAAAATCTTGTAGATAATCATTACCTTCACCTCAGTTATTATACAATGCATTGACAACTTTTAATTCTTTTCATCTTCCTTTCAGAACACTTATTGATTGATACAGCTGAATTTCGCAATATGTTAACAGCTGATGGAGATTTCCATTCGTATACAGTTCAGCTCTGCAACTTCCATTTAATGCCTTGGTCTTCAACTCCATTTTTTTTCTCTCTGCACTTGATTCATTATCTCATTTGTTCCCCTAAGAGATAAGATTACTATGACCCATTTGTTCCTCACAGAGATGGCAGCAGAGAAGTGGATGGCTGAGTCATTACTACTATGATTTCAAGGGCTGCTTAGTGCTTTGTATTCCTGACATCTGTGTAAATGCCCAGTACCCCCAAAGTTCAACATGCAGTTGCAGTCAGGCAAGGGCATGTCATTTACTTACACAAGTGATCTGGCCCTCAGAATACCTGTACCAATGGAAGCCCACATTACCTTAGGATCTCTGTTCTCCCCTGGGCATTCTGAAATGGAACCAACTGTGTGACACTACCTGTCTAGCTGAACAGAGAGACAAGCTGGCAGAGCTATATCACCCCCTCTCATATCAGCTCCAGCTGGTGCCTTATCTGTTATTTAAATTTGAGTCACCTGAGACCTGAGACATAGTCAGGGTTTACTTCTAAGCCAGTGGAGATCACCTAAGCCTTCTCTTTCTTGCTTAGGTAGGATGAAGAATATAATAATTGCTTTAAAGTTACTTGCTTAAAACTCAGCAATCTGTGAGAAAAGCAAAACAGCTTTATTTATATATGATTAAATATAAGGTTGTGATAGAGTCACCACACAGTAATCTGCATGAAGATTTATTTTGGACTGATATTAGCACATCAGCTACTCACATTTACAAGTGGTATAGCCACTACAAGGAATGACAGTATAGAGAATCTATCTCTAGGGCCACTCAGGGACCAAAATCCTTCAGATTTGTCCATTTGCCATGAGAGATATCCACGTGGAATTACAGAGTATTTTTGTCCTGTTTATCCCCCTCTGCTC